>NW_027671398.1:0-153000 GCF_964165515.1 Mesoplodon bidens
CATGGCTTTGTGGGTGGCCCGGTGTGAGTGGGGCTCTGCTGGACTTTCGGCAGGAGTTGCCAGGCTGCCACCTGTAAAGAAGAGGATGTGTCACCCATAACTTCCACTGGAATATCTCTGCGGGCTGAGGTGAGGAAGGAAAAAAAGGAGTGGGGGCCGGGACAGGAGGGGTATCTCAGGCAGGGCAATAGAAAGCTTCCAGAAGAGCGCCCGTGGCCAGTACCATCCTGGCTGACCTGCAGGCACCAAGTTGGCCTGCGTGCTGTCGCTGGTGTGGCTCCACGGCCCTTCCTCTAGGCTTTCAAGCCCTTGTACATATTCAGGTGTTTCACCTGGGAAGGGTGGGAACAGTTCAGCAGCATCTGGCCTGGGGCTCAGCTCACGTTTACTCACAGAGGCCTCGGCACGGTCTCCCAGCTTTGCAATGAGGATGCTCCTTGCGTGGGCGGGCGGGGCTGCTGGCTGTATGGGAGATGATTCCCCACCTCTGACCAATTTCAGAATTGTTTACCACTGGAGCAAGTGCCTTGGTAGTGTTTTCCTCTGTATAACTGTTAGGTTCAGTTTTTTTTTTCTTTTTTGGTTCAAGTTAGATTGTATTCCTCATTTATGTTTTTATAGATATAAGCATGGAAATAATTCATTCGTATAAATACATCAGTGTGAATGGAAGAAATTTTTTCTGTTTTATTTTTACATTTTATTTTTTAAAATTTTGAAATTTAATTTTAGTTATTTTTTTATACAGTAGGTTATTATTAGTTATCTATTTTATGCATAGACATGTATACAGGTCAATCCCAATCTCCCAACTCATCCCACCACCACCACCCTATGGCTTCCCCCACTTTGTGTCCATACGTTTGTTCTCTACCTCTGTGTCTCTATTTCTGCCCTGCAAACCAGTTCATCTCTACCATTTTTGTAGGTTCCACATATAGGCATTAATATACAATATTTGTTTTTCTCTTTCTGGCTTACTTCACTCTGTATGCCAGTCTCTAGATCCATCAACTTCTCTACAAATGACCCAGTTTCATTCCTTTTTATGGCTGAGTAATATTCCATTTTATATATGTACCACATCTTTATCCATTCGTCTGTCTGTGGGCATTTATGTTGCTTCCATAACCTGGCTATTGTAAATAGTGCTGCAATGAACATTGTGGTGAATGTGTCTCTGTGATTTATGGTTTTCTCTGGGTATATGCCCAGAAGTGGGATTGCTGGATCCTATGGTAATTCTCTTTTTAGTTTTTTAAAGGAACCTCCATACTGTTCTCCATAGTGACTGTATCAATTTACATTCCCACCAATAGCGGAAGAGGGTTCCTTTTGTCCACACCCTCCCCAGAATTTGTTGTTTGTAGATTATCTGATGATGCCGATTCTAACAGGTGTGAGGTCTTACCTCATTGTAGTTTTGATTTGCATTTCTCTAATAATTAGTGATGTTGAGCAGCTTTTCATGTGCGTCTTGGCCATCTCTGTGTCTTCTTTGAAGAAACGTCTCTTTAGATCTTCTGCCCATTTTTGTATTGGGTTGTTTGTTTTATTAATATTAAGCTGCATGAGCTGTTTATATATATTGGAGATTAAACCTTTGTCCATTGATTCGTTTGTGAACGTTTTCGCCCATTCTGAGGGTTGCCTTTTTCCATTCCCGTTTTTTTTAACAAAGAAAGAAAGAAAGCAAAAGAAGCAGAACACTAATGTGCGTGAAATATGCCTCTTGAAACTGTCGTTTTGAAATATGGACGTCTTTTGAATTTTTTGGTCGATATATGACCCCAGGATTTGTTTTCAGGGCAGGTGTCATTTACAGGCCTGTAATGATTTGGAATATCCACTGACCATTAGCGCTGGCATTAAACCTGCAGTTGTGTGAAACGGCCACAAGGTGGCAGCAGTTCTCCCTTACCAAATCTGGTTACTAGGGCAGCAGAGCCTCAATGGAAGTCGTGTTCGAGATTGGAATGTAGAACGGAATGTGCCAGGAGAAAGCCCCTCAAGTTTGTCTCACTACTTCTTGTTCGTGTTTTTAATTTAATTTTTTATTTTTTATTACAGCAAGTTTGAGTACAACGTTTAGCTTGTTGTAGGTGTGCAAGAGGTGGTTCTTTTACACATATACATATGTCTGTTCTTCCTGGGATCCTTTTCCCATGTACGTTATGACAGAATGTTGAGTAGTCTTCTCTTGGTACTCCGTAGGTCTTTGGTGATTATATACGTCTACTGTGTTTGTATCTGTCTGCTAACCCCAATATCGTAATGAATTCAATCCTCACACCTTTCCTTTGGTGAACCATAAGTTTCTTTAAAGAATCTGTGATTGCCCTTCTCCGTGGAAATATCTGCCCTGGTATCAATTTATAGGTAACACCTATAAGTGATATGATATGATATGTGTCTTTCACTTTCTGACTTACTCCAAGTCACGTGATTAACTTGAGACTCATCTACGGTGCTGCAAATGGCATTGTGTCCTTTTTTTCCTTGGCGAATATTCTGTCTTAGCGAGGTCCATATTCTGCAATGTGATTCCCTGAGGGCTGAGGATTAGCTGACCTGGGCAGCCTGACCCTGCCGGCAAGCCCTCCCCAGGTGTGCCTGGGTTGAGGTCAATATAAACAGCACTCCAGGCAGCAATAGTCCCTTAAGCTGTGCCTGACTCCATATCCTCTGCCCCGTCAGCAGTCTCGGGGCTGGGCTGGTGGGAGGGTGTGAGGGTCCACAGCTTTGTGGGTGGCCCGGTGTGAGTGGGTCTCTGCTGGACTTTCGGCAGGAGTTGCCAGGCTGCCACCTGTAAAGAAGAGGATGTGTCACCCATAACTTCCACTGGAATATCTCTGCGGGCTGAGGTGAGGAAGGAAAAAAAGGAGTGGGGGCCGGAACAGGAGGGGTATCTCAGGCAGGGCAATAGAAAGCTTCCAGAAGAGCGCCCGTGGCCAGTACCATCCTGGCTGACCTGCAGGCACCAAGTTGGCCTGCGTGCTGTCGCTGGTGTGGCTCCACGGCCCTTCCTCTAGGCTTTCAAGCCCTTGTACATATTCAGGTGTTTCACCTGGGAAGGGTGGGAACAGTTCAGCAGCATCTGGCCTGGGGCTCAGCTCATGTTTACTCACAGAGGCCTCGGCACGGTCTCCCAGCTTTGCAATGAGGATGCTCCTTGCGTGGGCGGGCGGGGCTGCTGGCTGTATGGGAGATGATTCCCCACCTCTGACCAATTTCAGAATTGTTTACCACTGGAGCAAGTGCCTTGGTAGTGTTTTCCTCTGTATAACTGTTAGGTTCAGTTTTTTTTTTTCTTTTTTGGTTCAAGTTAGATTTTATTCCTCATTTATGTTTTTATAGATATAAGCATGGAAATAATTCATTCGTATAAATACATCAGTGTGAATGGAAGAAATTTTTTTCTGTTTTATTTTTACATTTTATTTTTTAAAATTTTGAAATTTAATTTTAGTTATTTTTTTATACAGTAGGTTATTATTAGTTATCTATTTTATGCATAGACATGTATACAGGTCAATCCCAATCTCCCAACTCATCTCACCACCACCACCCCATGGCTTCCACCACTTTGTGTCCATACGTTTGTTCTCTACCTCTGTGTCTCTATTTCTGCCCTGCAAACCAGTTAATCTCTACCATTTTTCTAGGTTCCACATATAGGCATTAATATACAATATTTGTTTTTCTCTTTCTGGCTTACTTCACTCTGTATGACAGTCTCTAGATCCATCAACTTCTCTACAAATGACCCAGTTTCATTTCTTTTTATGGCTGAGTAATATTCCATTTTATATATGTACCACATCTTTATCCATTCGTCTGTCTGTGGGCATTTATGTTGCTTCCATAACCTGGCTATTGTAAATAGTGCAGCAATGAACATTGTGGTGAATGTGTCTCTGTGATTTATGGTTTTCTCTCGGTATATGCCCAGAAGTGGGATTGCTGGATCCTATGGTAATTCTCTTTTTAGTTTTTTAAAGGAACCTCCATACTGTTCTCCATAGTGACTGTATCAATTTACATTCCCACCAATAGCGGAAGAGGGTTCCTTTTGTCCACACCCTCCCCAGAATTTGTTCTTTGTAGATTATCTGATGATGCCGATTCTAACAGGTGTGACGTCTTACCTCATTGTAGTTTTGATTTGCATTTCTCTAATAATTAGTGATTTTGAGCAGCTTTTCATGTGCGTCTTGGCCATCTCTGTGTCTTCTTTGAAGAAACGTCTCTTTAGATCTTCTGCCCATTTTTGTATTGGGTTGTTTGTTTTATTAATATTAAGCTGCATGAGCTGTTTATATATATTGGAGATTAAACCTTTGTCCATTGATTCGTTTGTGAACGTTTTCGCCCATTCTGAGGGTTGCCTTTTTCCATTCCCGTTTTTTTTAACAAAGAAAGAAAGAAAGCAAAAGAAGCAGAACACTAATGTGCGTGAAATATGCCTCTTGAAACTGTCGTTTTGAAATATGGACGTCTTTTGAATTTTTTGGTCGATATATGACCCCAGGATTTGTTTTCAGGGCAGGTGTCATTTACAGGCCTGTAATGATTTGGAATATCCACTGACCATTAGCGCTGGCATTAAACCTGCAGTTGTGTGAAACGGCCAGAAGGTGGCAGCAGTTCTCCCTTACCAAATCTGGTTACTAGGGCAGCAGAGCCTCAATGGAAGTCGTGTTCGAGATTGGAATGTAGAACGGAATGTGCCAGGAGAAAGCCCCTCAAGTTTGTCTCACTACTTCTTGTTCGTGTTTTTAATTTAATTTTTTATTTTTTATTACAGCAAGTTTGAGTACAACGTTTAGCTTGTTGTAGGTGTGCAAGAGGTGGTTCTTTTACACATATACATATGTCTGTTCTTCCTGGGATCCTTTTCCCATGTACGTTATGACAGAAAGTTGAGTAGTCTTCTCTTGGTACTCCATAGGTCTTTGGTGATTATATACGTCTACTGTGTTTGTATCAGTCTGTTGACCCAATATCGTAATGAATTCAATCCTCACACCTTTCCTTTGGTGAACCATAAGTTTGTTTAATGAATCTGTGATTGCCCTTCTCCGTGGAAATATCTGCCCTGGTATCAATTTATAGGTAACACCTATAAGTGATATGATATGATATGTGTCTTTCACTTTCTGACTTACTCCAAGTCACGTGATTACCTCGAGACTCATCTACGGTGCTGCAAATGGCATTGTGTCCTTTTTTTCCTTAGCGAATATTCTGTCTTAGCGAGGTCCATTTTCTGCAATGTGATTCCCTGAGGGCTGAGGATTAGCTGACCTGGGCAGCCTGACCCTGCCGGCAAGCCCTCCCCAGGTGTGCCTGGGTTGAGGTCAATATAAACAGCACTCCAGGCAGCAATAGCCCCTGCAGCTGTGCCTTACTCCATATTCTCTGCCCCGTCAGCAGTCTCGGGGCTGTGCTGGTGGGAGGGTGTGAGGGTCCACGGCTTTGTGGGTGGCCCGGTGTGAGTGGGGCTCTGCTGGACTATCGGCAGGAGTTGCCAGGCTGCCACCTGTAAAGAAGAGGATGTGTCACCCATAACTTCCACTGGAATATCTCTCCGGGCTGAGGTGAGGAAGGAAAAAAAGGAGTGGGGGCCGGGACAGGAGGGGTATCTCAGGCAGGGCAATAGAAAGCTTCCAGAAGAGCGCCCGTGGCCAGTACCATCCTGGCTGACCTGCAGGCACCAAGTTGGCCTGCGTGCTGTCGCTGGTGTGGCTCCACGGCCCTTCCTCTAGGCTTTCAAGCCCTTGTACATATTCAGGTGTTTCACCTGGGAAGGGTGGGAACAGTTCAGCAGCATCTGGCCTGGGGCTCAGCTCACGTTTACTCACAGAGGCCTCAGCACGGTCTCCCAGTTTTGCAATGAGGATGCTCCTGGCGAGGGCGGGCGGGGCTGCTGGCTGTATGGGAGATGATTCCCCACCTCTGACCAATTTCAGAATTGTTTACCACTGGAGCAAGTGCCTTGGTAGTGTTTTCCTCTGTATAACTGTTAGGTTCAGTTTTTTTTTTCTTTTTTGGTTCAAGTTAGATTTTATTCCTCATTTATATATTTATAGATATAAGCATGGAAATAATTCATTCGTATAAATACATCAGTGTGAATGGAAGAACTTTTTTTCTGTTTTATTTTTACATTTTATTTTTTTAAATTTTGAAATTTAATTTTAGTTATTTTTTTATACAGTAGGTTATTATTAGTTATCTATTTTATGCATAGACATGTATACAGGTCAATCCTAATCTCCCAAGTCATCCCACCACCACCACCCCATGGCTTCCCCCACTTTGTGTCCATACGTTTGTTCTCTACCTCTGTGTCTCTATTTCTGCCCTGCAAACCAGTTCATCTCTACCATTTTTCTAGGTTCCACATATAGGCATTAATATACAATATTTGTTTTTCTCTTTCTGGCTTACTTCACTCTGTAGGACAGTCTCTAGATCCATCAACTTCTCTACAAATGACCCAGTTTCATTCCTTTTTATGGCTGAGTAATATTCCATTTTATATATGTACCACATCTTTATCCATTCGTCTGTCTGTGGGCATTTATGTTGCTTCCATAACCTGGCTATTGTAAATAGTGCTGCAATGAACATTGTGGTGAATGTGTCTCTGTGATTTATGGTTTTCTCTGGGTATATGCCCAGAAGTGGGATTGCTGGATCCTATGGTAATTCTCTTTTTAGTTTTTTAAAGGAACCTCCATACTGTTCTCCATAGTGACTGTATCAATTTACATTCCCACCAATAGCGGAAGAGGGTTCCTTTTGTCCACACCCTCCCCAGAATTTGTTGATTGTAGATTATCTGATGATGCCGATTCTAACAGGTGTGAGGTCTTACCTCATTGTAGTTTTGATTTGCATTTCTCTAATAATTAGTGATGTTGAGCAGCTTTTCATGTGCGTCTTGGCCATCTCTGTGTCTTCTTTGAAGAAACGTCTCTTTAGATCTTCTGCCCATTTTTGTATTGGGTTGTTTGTTTTATTAATATTAAGCTGCATGAGCTGTTTATATATATTGGAGATTAAACCTTTGTCCATTGATTCGTTTGTGAACGTTTTCGCCCATTCTGAGGGTTGCCTTTTTCCATTCCCGTTTTTTTTAACAAAGAAAGAAAGAAAGCAAAAGAAACAGAACACTAATGTGCGTGAAATATGCCTCTTGAAACTGTCGTTTTGAAATATGGACGTCTTTTGAATTTTTTGGTCGATATATGACCCCAGGATTTGTTTTCAGGGCAGGTGTCATTTACAGGCCTGTAATGATTTGGAATATCCACTGACCATTAGCGCTGGCATTAAACCTGCAGTTGTGTGAAACGGCCACAAGGTGGCAGCAGTTCTCCCTTACCAAATCTGGTTACTAGGGCAGCAGAGCCTCAATGGAAGTCGTGTTCGAGATTGGAATGTAGAACGGAATGTGCCAGGAGAAAGCCCCTCAAGTTTGTCTCACTACTTCTTGTTCGTGTTTTTAATTTATTTTTTTATTTTTTATTACAGCAAGTTTGAGTACAACGTTTAGCTTGTTGTAGGTGTGCAAGAGGTGGTTCTTTTACACATATACATATGTCTGTTCTTCCTGGGATCCTTTTCCCATGTACGTTATGACAGAATGTTGAGTAGTCTTCTCTTGGTACTCCGTAGGTGTTTGGTGATTATATACGTCTACTGTGTTTGTATCTGTCTGCTAACCCCAATATCGTAATGAATTCAATCCTCACACCTTTCCTTTGGTGAACCATAAGTTTGTTTAATGAATCTGTGATTGCCCTTCTCCGTGGAAATATCTGCCCTGGTATCAATTTATAGGTAACACCTATAAGTGATATGATATGATATGTGTCTTTCACTTTCTGACTTACTCCAAGTCACGTGATTACCTCGAGACTCATCTACGGTGCTGCAAATGGCATTGTGTCCTTTTTTTCCTTGGCGAATATTCTGTCTTAGCGAGGTCCATTTTCTGCAATGTGATTCCCTGAGGGCTGAGGATTAGCTGACCTGGGCAGCCTGACCCTGCCGGCAAGCCCTCCCCAGGTGTGCCTGGGTTGAGGTCAATATAAACAGCACTCCAGGCAGCAATAGCCCCTGCAGCTGTGCCTTACTCCATATTCTCTGCCCCGTCAGCAGTCTCGGGGCTGTGCTGGTGGGAGGGTGTGAGGGTCCACGGCTTTGTGGGTGGCCCGGTGTGAGTGGGGCTCTGCTGGACTTTCGGCAGGAGTTGCCAGGCTGCCACCTGTAAAGAAGAGGATGTGTCACCCATAACTTCCACTGGAATATCTCTCCGGGCTGAGGTGAGGAAGGAAAAAAAGGAGTGGGGGCCGGGACAGGAGGGGTATCTCAGGCAGGGCAATAGAAAGCTTCCAGAAGAGCGCCCGTGGCCAGTACCATCCTGGCTGACCTGCAGGCACCAAGTTGGCCTGCGTGCTGTCGCTGGTGTGGCTCCACGGCCCTTCCTCTAGGCTTTCAAGCCCTTGTACATATTCAGGTGTTTCACCTGGGAAGGGTGGGAACAGTTCAGCAGCATCTGGCCTGGGGCTCAGCTCACGTTTACTCACAGAGGCCTCGGCACGGTCTCCCAGCTTTGCAATGAGGATGCTCCTGGCGAGGGCGGGCGGGGCTGCTGGCTGTATGGGAGATGATTCCCCACCTCTGACCAATTTCAGAATTGTTTACCACTGGAGCAAGTGCCTTGGTAGTGTTTTCCTCTGTATAACTGTTAGGTTCAGTTTTTTTTTTTTCTTTTTTGGTTCAAGTTAGATTTTATTCCTCATTTATGTATTTATAGATATAAGCATGGAAATAATTCATTCGTATAAATACATCAGTGTGAATGGAAGAACTTTTTTTCTGTTTTATTTTTACATTTTATTTTTTAAAATTTTGAAATTTATTTTAGTTATTTTTTATACAGTAGGTTATTATTAGTTATCTATTTTATGCATAGACATGTATACAGGTCAATCCTAATCTCCCAAGTCATCCCACCACCACCACCCCATGGCTTCCCCCACTTTGTGTCCATACGTTTGTTCTCTACCTCTGTGTCTCTATTTATGCCCTGCAAACCAGTTCATCTCTACCATTTTTCTAGGTTCCACATATAGGCATTAATATACAATATTTGTTTTTCTCTTTCTGGCTTACTTCACTCTGTATGACAGTCTCTAGATCCATCAACTTCTCTACAAATGACCCAGTTTCATTCCTTTTTATGGCTGAGTAATATTCCATTTTATATATGTACCACATCTTTATCCATTCGTCTGTCTGTGGGCATTTATGTTGCTTCCATAACCTGGCTATTGTAAATAGTGCAGCAATGAACATTGTGGTGAATGTGTCTCTGTGATTTATGGTTTTCTCTCGGTATATGCCCAGAAGTGGGATTGCTGGATCCTATGGTAATTCTCTTTTTAGTTTTTTAAAGGAACCTCCATACTGTTCTCCATAGTGACTGTATCAATTTACATTCCCACCAATAGCGGAAGAGGGTTCCTTTTGTCCACACCCTCCCCAGAATTTGTTCTTTGTAGATTATCTGATGATGCCGATTCTAACAGGTGTGACGTCTTACCTCATTGTAGTTTGGATTTGCATTTCTCTAATAATTAGTGATTTTGAGCAGCTTTTCATGTGCGTCTTGGCCATCTCTGTGTCTTCTTTGAAGAAACGTCTCTTTAGATCTTCTGCCCATTTTTGTATTGGGTTGTTTGTTTTATTAATATTAAGCTGCATGAGCTGTTTATATATATTGGAGATTAAACCTTTGTCCATTGATTCGTTTGTGAACGTTTTCGCCCATTCTGAGGGTTGCCTTTTTCCATTCCCGTTTTTTTTAACAAAGAAAGAAAGAAAGCAAAAGAAGCAGAACACTAATGTGCGTGAAATATGCCTCTTGAAACTGTCGTTTTGAAATATGGACGTCTTTTGAATTTTTTGGTCGATATATGACCCCAGGATTTGTTTTCAGGGCAGGTGTCATTTACAGGCCTGTAATGATTTGGAATATCCACTGACCATTAGCGCTGGCATTAAACCTGCAGTTGTGTGAAACGGCCAGAAGGTGGCAGCAGTTCTCCCTTACCAAATCTGGTTACTAGGGCAGCAGAGCCTCAATGGAAGTCGTGTTCGAGATTGGAATGTAGAACGGAATGTGCCAGGAGAAAGCCCCTCAAGTTTGTCTCACTACTTCTTGTTCGTGTTTTTAATTTAATTTTTTATTTTTTATTACAGCAAGTTTGAGTACAACGTTTAGCTTGTTGTAGGTGTGCAAGAGGTGGTTCTTTTACACATATACATATGTCTGTTCTTCCTGGGATCCTTTTCCCATGTACGTTATGACAGAAAGTTGAGTAGTCTTCTCTTGGTACTCCATAGGTCTTTGGTGATTATATACGTCTACTGTGTTTGTATCTGTCTGTTGACCCAATATCGTAATGAATTCAATCCTCACACCTTTCCTTTGGTGAACCATAAGTTTGTTTAATGAATCTGTGATTGCCCTTCTCCGTGGAAATATCTGCCCTGGTATCAATTTATAGGTAACACCTATAAGTGATATGATATGATATGTGTCTTTCACTTTCTGACTTACTCCAAGTCACGTGATTACCTCGAGACTCATCTACGGTGCTGCAAATGGCATTGTGTCCTTTTTTTCCTTAGCGAATATTCTGTCTTAGCGAGGTCCATTTTCTGCAATGTGATTCCCTGAGGGCTGAGGATTAGCTGACCTGGGCAGCCTGACCCTGCCGGCAAGCCCTCCCCAGGTGTGCCTGGGTTGAGGTCAATATAAACAGCACTCCAGGCAGCAATAGCCCCTGCAGCTGTGCCTTACTCCATATTCTCTGCCCCGTCAGCAGTCTCGGGGCTGTGCTGGTGGGAGGGTGTGAGGGTCCACGGCTTTGTGGGTGGCCCGGTGTGAGTGGGGCTCTGCTGGACTATCGGCAGGAGTTGCCAGGCTGCCACCTGTAAAGAAGAGGATGTGTCACCCATAACTTCCACTGGAATATCTCTCCGGGCTGAGGTGAGGAAGGAAAAAAAGGAGTGGGGGCCGGGACAGGAGGGGTATCTCAGGCAGGGCAATAGAAAGCTTCCAGAAGAGCGCCCGTGGCCAGTACCATCCTGGCTGACCTGCAGGCACCAAGTTGGCCTGCGTGCTGTCGCTGGTGTGGCTCCACGGCCCTTCCTCTAGGCTTTCAAGCCCTTGTACATATTCAGGTGTTTCACCTGGGAAGGGTGGGAACAGTTCAGCAGCATCTGGCCTGGGGCTCAGCTCACGTTTACTCACAGAGGCCTCAGCACGGTCTCCCAGTTTTGCAATGAGGATGCTCCTGGCGAGGGCGGGCGGGGCTGCTGGCTGTATGGGAGATGATTCCCCACCTCTGACCAATTTCAGAATTGTTTACCACTGGAGCAAGTGCCTTGGTAGTGTTTTCCTCTGTATAACTGTTAGGTTCAGTTTTTTTTTTCTTTTTTGGTTCAAGTTAGATTTTATTCCTCATTTATATATTTATAGATATAAGCATGGAAATAATTCATTCGTATAAATACATCAGTGTGAATGGAAGAACTTTTTTTCTGTTTTATTTTTACATTTTATTTTTTTAAATTTTGAAATTTAATTTTAGTTATTTTTTTATACAGTAGGTTATTATTAGTTATCTATTTTATGCATAGACATGTATACAGGTCAATCCTAATCTCCCAAGTCATCCCACCACCACCACCCCATGGCTTCCCCCACTTTGTGTCCATACGTTTGTTCTCTACCTCTGTGTCTCTATTTCTGCCCTGCAAACCAGTTCATCTCTACCATTTTTCTAGGTTCCACATATAGGCATTAATATACAATATTTGTTTTTCTCTTTCTGGCTTACTTCACTCTGTAGGACAGTCTCTAGATCCATCAACTTCTCTACAAATGACCCAGTTTCATTCCTTTTTATGGCTGAGTAATATTCCATTTTATATATGTACCACATCTTTATCCATTCGTCTGTCTGTGGGCATTTATGTTGCTTCCATAACCTGGCTATTGTAAATAGTGCTGCAATGAACATTGTGGTGAATGTGTCTCTGTGATTTATGGTTTTCTCTGGGTATATGCCCAGAAGTGGGATTGCTGGATCCTATGGTAATTCTCTTTTTAGTTTTTTAAAGGAACCTCCATACTGTTCTCCATAGTGACTGTATCAATTTACATTCCCACCAATAGCGGAAGAGGGTTCCTTTTGTCCACACCCTCCCCAGAATTTGTTGATTGTAGATTATCTGATGATGCCGATTCTAACAGGTGTGAGGTCTTACCTCATTGTAGTTTTGATTTGCATTTCTCTAATAATTAGTGATGTTGAGCAGCTTTTCATGTGCGTCTTGGCCATCTCTGTGTCTTCTTTGAAGAAACGTCTCTTTAGATCTTCTGCCCATTTTTGTATTGGGTTGTTTGTTTTATTAATATTAAGCTGCATGAGCTGTTTATATATATTGGAGATTAAACCTTTGTCCATTGATTCGTTTGTGAACGTTTTCGCCCATTCTGAGGGTTGCCTTTTTCCATTCCCGTTTTTTTTAACAAAGAAAGAAAGAAAGCAAAAGAAACAGAACACTAATGTGCGTGAAATATGCCTCTTGAAACTGTCGTTTTGAAATATGGACGTCTTTTGAATTTTTTGGTCGATATATGACCCCAGGATTTGTTTTCAGGGCAGGTGTCATTTACAGGCCTGTAATGATTTGGAATATCCACTGACCATTAGCGCTGGCATTAAACCTGCAGTTGTGTGAAACGGCCACAAGGTGGCAGCAGTTCTCCCTTACCAAATCTGGTTACTAGGGCAGCAGAGCCTCAATGGAAGTCGTGTTCGAGATTGGAATGTAGAACGGAATGTGCCAGGAGAAAGCCCCTCAAGTTTGTCTCACTACTTCTTGTTCGTGTTTTTAATTTATTTTTTTATTTTTTATTACAGCAAGTTTGAGTACAACGTTTAGCTTGTTGTAGGTGTGCAAGAGGTGGTTCTTTTACACATATACATATGTCTGTTCTTCCTGGGATCCTTTTCCCATGTACGTTATGACAGAATGTTGAGTAGTCTTCTCTTGGTACTCCGTAGGTGTTTGGTGATTATATACGTCTACTGTGTTTGTATCTGTCTGCTAACCCCAATATCGTAATGAATTCAATCCTCACACCTTTCCTTTGGTGAACCATAAGTTTGTTTAATGAATCTGTGATTGCCCTTCTCCGTGGAAATATCTGCCCTGGTATCAATTTATAGGTAACACCTATAAGTGATATGATATGATATGTGTCTTTCACTTTCTGACTTACTCCAAGTCACGTGATTACCTCGAGACTCATCTACGGTGCTGCAAATGGCATTGTGTCCTTTTTTTCCTTGGCGAATATTCTGTCTTAGCGAGGTCCATTTTCTGCAATGTGATTCCCTGAGGGCTGAGGATTAGCTGACCTGGGCAGCCTGACCCTGCCGGCAAGCCCTCCCCAGGTGTGCCTGGGTTGAGGTCAATATAAACAGCACTCCAGGCAGCAATAGCCCCTGCAGCTGTGCCTTACTCCATATTCTCTGCCCCGTCAGCAGTCTCGGGGCTGTGCTGGTGGGAGGGTGTGAGGGTCCACGGCTTTGTGGGTGGCCCGGTGTGAGTGGGGCTCTGCTGGACTTTCGGCAGGAGTTGCCAGGCTGCCACCTGTAAAGAAGAGGATGTGTCACCCATAACTTCCACTGGAATATCTCTCCGGGCTGAGGTGAGGAAGGAAAAAAAGGAGTGGGGGCCGGGACAGGAGGGGTATCTCAGGCAGGGCAATAGAAAGCTTCCAGAAGAGCGCCCGTGGCCAGTACCATCCTGGCTGACCTGCAGGCACCAAGTTGGCCTGCGTGCTGTCGCTGGTGTGGCTCCACGGCCCTTCCTCTAGGCTTTCAAGCCCTTGTACATATTCAGGTGTTTCACCTGGGAAGGGTGGGAACAGTTCAGCAGCATCTGGCCTGGGGCTCAGCTCACGTTTACTCACAGAGGCCTCGGCACGGTCTCCCAGCTTTGCAATGAGGATGCTCCTGGCGAGGGCGGGCGGGGCTGCTGGCTGTATGGGAGATGATTCCCCACCTCTGACCAATTTCAGAATTGTTTACCACTGGAGCAAGTGCCTTGGTAGTGTTTTCCTCTGTATAACTGTTAGGTTCAGTTTTTTTTTTTTCTTTTTTGGTTCAAGTTAGATTTTATTCCTCATTTATGTATTTATAGATATAAGCATGGAAATAATTCATTCGTATAAATACATCAGTGTGAATGGAAGAACTTTTTTTCTGTTTTATTTTTACATTTTATTTTTTAAAATTTTGAAATTTATTTTAGTTATTTTTTATACAGTAGGTTATTATTAGTTATCTATTTTATGCATAGACATGTATACAGGTCAATCCTAATCTCCCAAGTCATCCCACCACCACCACCCCATGGCTTCCCCCACTTTGTGTCCATACGTTTGTTCTCTACCTCTGTGTCTCTATTTATGCCCTGCAAACCAGTTCATCTCTACCATTTTTCTAGGTTCCACATATAGGCATTAATATACAATATTTGTTTTTCTCTTTCTGGCTTACTTCACTCTGTATGACAGTCTCTAGATCCATCAACTTCTCTACAAATGACCCAGTTTCATTCCTTTTTATGGCTGAGTAATATTCCATTTTATATATGTACCACATCTTTATCCATTCGTCTGTCTGTGGGCATTTATGTTGCTTCCATAACCTGGCTATTGTAAATAGTGCAGCAATGAACATTGTGGTGAATGTGTCTCTGTGATTTATGGTTTTCTCTCGGTGTATGCCCAGAAGTGGGATTGCTGGATCCTATGGTAATTCTCTTTTTAGTTTTTTAAAGGAACCTCCATACTGTTCTCCATAGTGACTGTATCAATTTACATTCCCACCAATAGCGGAAGAGGGTTCCTTTTGTCCACACCCTCCCCAGAATTTGTTCTTTGTAGATTATCTGATGATGCCGATTCTAACAGGTGTGACGTCTTACCTCATTGTAGTTTGGATTTGCATTTCTCTAATAATTAGTGATTTTGAGCAGCTTTTCATGTGCGTCTTGGCCATCTCTGTGTCTTCTTTGAAGAAACGTCTCTTTAGATCTTCTGCCCATTTTTGTATTGGGTTGTTTGTTTTATTAATATTAAGCTGCATGAGCTGTTTATATATATTGGAGATTAAACCTTTGTCCATTGATTCGTTTGTGAACGTTTTCGCCCATTCTGAGGGTTGCCTTTTTCCATTCCCGTTTTTTTTAACAAAGAAAGAAAGAAAGCAAAAGAAGCAGAACACTAATGTGCGTGAAATATGCCTCTTGAAACTGTCGTTTTGAAATATGGACGTCTTTTGAATTTTTTGGTCGATATATGACCCCAGGATTTGTTTTCAGGGCAGGTGTCATTTACAGGCCTGTAATGATTTGGAATATCCACTGACCATTAGCGCTGGCATTAAACCTGCAGTTGTGTGAAACGGCCAGAAGGTGGCAGCAGTTCTCCCTTACCAAATCTGGTTACTAGGGCAGCAGAGCCTCAATGGAAGTCGTGTTCGAGATTGGAATGTAGAACGGAATGTGCCAGGAGAAAGCCCCTCAAGTTTGTCTCACTACTTCTTGTTCGTGTTTTTAATTTAATTTTTTATTTTTTATTACAGCAAGTTTGAGTACAACGTTTAGCTTGTTGTAGGTGTGCAAGAGGTGGTTCTTTTACACATATACATATGTCTGTTCTTCCTGGGATCCTTTTCCCATGTACGTTATGACAGAAAGTTGAGTAGTCTTCTCTTGGTACTCCATAGGTCTTTGGTGATTATATACGTCTACTGTGTTTGTATCTGTCTGTTGACCCAATATCGTAATGAATTCAATCCTCACACCTTTCCTTTGGTGAACCATAAGTTTGTTTAATGAATCTGTGATTGCCCTTCTCCGTGGAAATATCTGCCCTGGTATCAATTTATAGGTAACACCTATAAGTGATATGATATGATATGTGTCTTTCACTTTCTGACTTACTCCAAGTCACGTGATTACCTCGAGACTCATCTACGGTGCTGCAAATGGCATTGTGTCCTTTTTTTCCTTAGCGAATATTCTGTCTTAGCGAGGTCCATTTTCTGCAATGTGATTCCCTGAGGGCTGAGGATTAGCTGACCTGGGCAGCCTGACCCTGCCGGCAAGCCCTCCCCAGGTGTGCCTGGGTTGAGGTCAATATAAACAGCACTCCAGGCAGCAATAGCCCCTGCAGCTGTGCCTTACTCCATATTCTCTGCCCCGTCAGCAGTCTCGGGGCTGTGCTGGTGGGAGGGTGTGAGGGTCCACGGCTTTGTGGGTGGCCCGGTGTGAGTGGGGCTCTGCTGGACTTTCGGCAGGAGTTGCCAGGCTGCCACCTGTAAAGAAGAGGATGTGTCACCCATAACTTCCACTGGAATATCTCTCCGGGCTGAGGTGAGGAAGGAAAAAAAGGAGTGGGGGCCGGGACAGGAGGGGTATCTCAGGCAGGGCAATAGAAAGCTTCCAGAAGAGCGCCCGTGGCCAGTACCATCCTGGCTGACCTGCAGGCACCAAGTTGGCCTGCGTGCTGTCGCTGGTGTGGCTCCACGGCCCTTCCTCTAGGCTTTCAAGCCCTTGTACATATTCAGGTGTTTCACCTGGGAAGGGTGGGAACAGTTCAGCAGCATCTGGCCTGGGGCTCAGCTCACGTTTACTCACAGAGGCCTCGGCACGGTCTCCCAGCTTTGCAATGAGGATGCTCCTGGCGAGGGCGGGCGGGGCTGCTGGCTGTATGGGAGATGATTCCCCACCTCTGACCAATTTCAGAATTGTTTACCACTGGAGCAAGTGCCTTGGTAGTGTTTTCCTCTGTATAACTGTTAGGTTCAGTTTTTTTTTTTTCTTTTTTGGTTCAAGTTAGATTTTATTCCTCATTTATGTATTTATAGATATAAGCATGGAAATAATTCATTCGTATAAATACATCAGTGTGAATGGAAGAACTTTTTTTCTGTTTTATTTTTACATTTTATTTTTTAAAATTTTGAAATTTATTTTAGTTATTTTTTATACAGTAGGTTATTATTAGTTATCTATTTTATGCATAGACATGTATACAGGTCAATCCTAATCTCCCAAGTCATCCCACCACCACCACCCCATGGCTTCCCCCACTTTGTGTCCATACGTTTTTCTCTACCTCTGTGTCTCTATTTATGCCCTGCAAACCAGTTCATCTCTACCATTTTTCTAGGTTCCACATATAGGCATTAATATACAATATTTGTTTTTCTCTTTCTGGCTTACTTCACTCTGTATGACAGTCTCTAGATCCATCAACTTCTCTACAAATGACCCAGTTTCATTCCTTTTTATGGCTGAGTAATATTCCATTTTATATATGTACCACATCTTTATCCATTCGTCTGTCTGTGGGCATTTATGTTGCTTCCATAACCTGGCTATTGTAAATAGTGCTGCAATGAACATTGTGGTGAATGTGTCTCTGTGATTTATGGTTTTCTCTGGGTATATGCCCAGAAGTGGGATTGCTGGATCCTATGGTAATTCTCTTTTTAGTTTTTTAAAGGAACCTCCATACTGTTCTCCATAGTGACTGTATCAATTTACATTCCCACCAATAGCGGAAGAGGGTTCCTTTTGTCCACACCCTCCCCAGAATTTGTTGTTTGTAGATTATCTGATGATGCCGATTCTAACAGGTGTGAGGTCTTACCTCATTGTAGTTTTGATTTGCATTTCTCTAATAATTAGTGATGTTGAGCAGCTTTTCATGTGCGTCTTGGCCATCTCTGTGTCTTCTTTGAAGAAACGTCTCTTTAGATCTTCTGCCCAATTTTGTATTCGGTTGTTTGTTTTATTAATATTAAGCTGCATGCGCTGTTTATATATATTGGAGATTAAACCTTTGTCCATTGATTCGTTTGTGAACGTTTTCGCCCATTCTGAGGGTTGCCTTTTTCCATTCCCGTTTTTTTTAACAAAGAAAGAAAGAAAGCAAAAGAAGCAGAACACTAATGTGCGTGAAATATGCCTCTTGAAACTGTCGTTTTGAAATATGGACGTCTTTTGAATTTTTTGGTCGATATATGACCCCAGGATTTGTTTTCAGGGCAGGTGTCATTTACAGGCCTGTAATGATTTGGAATATCCACTGACCATTAGCGCTGGCATTAAACCTGCAGTTGTGTGAAACGGCCACAAGGTGGCAGCAGTTCTCCCTTACCAAATCTGGTTACTAGGGCAGCAGAGCCTCAATGGAAGTCGTGTTCGAGATTGGAATGTAGAACGGAATGTGCCAGGAGAAAGCCCCTCAAGTTTGTCTCACTACTTCTTGTTCGTGTTTTTAATTTATTTTTTTATTTTTTATTACAGCAAGTTTGAGTACAACGTTTAGCTTGTTGTAGGTGTGCAAGAGGTGGTTCTTTTACACATATACATATGTCTGTTCTTCCTGGGATCCTTTTCCCATGTACGTTATGACAGAATGTTGAGTAGTCTTCTCTTGGTACTCCGTAGGTGTTTGGTGATTATATACGTCTACTGTGTTTGTATCTGTCTGCTAACCCCAATATCGTAATGAATTCAATCCTCACACCTTTCCTTTGGTGAACCATAAGTTTGTTTAATGAATCTGTGATTGCCCTTCTCCGTGGAAATATCTGCCCTGGTATCAATTTATAGGTAACACCTATAAGTGATATGATATGATATGTGTCTTTCACTTTCTGACTTACTCCAAGTCACGTGATTACCTCGAGACTCATCTACGGTGCTGCAAATGGCATTGTGTCCTTTTTTTCCTTAGCGAATATTCTGTCTTAGCGAGGTCCATTTTCTGCAATGTGATTCCCTGAGGGCTGAGGATTAGCTGACCTGGGCAGCCTGACCCTGCCGGCAAGCCCTCCCCAGGTGTGCCTGGGTTGAGGTCAATATAAACAGCACTCCAGGCAGCAATAGCCCCTGCAGCTGTGCCTTACTCCATATTCTCTGCCCCGTCAGCAGTCTCGGGGCTGTGCTGGTGGGAGGGTGTGAGGGTCCACGGCTTTGTGGGTGGCCCGGTGTGAGTGGGGCTCTGCTGGACTTTCGGCAGGAGTTGCCAGGCTGCCACCTGTAAAGAAGAGGATGTGTCACCCATAACTTCCACTGGAATATCTCTCCGGGCTGAGGTGAGGAAGGAAAAAAAGGAGTGGGGGCCGGGACAGGAGGGGTATCTCAGGCAGGGCAATAGAAAGCTTCCAGAAGAGCGCCCGTGGCCAGTACCATCCTGGCTGACCTGCAGGCACCAAGTTGGCCTGCGTGCTGTCGCTGGTGTGGCTCCACGGCCCTTCCTCTAGGCTTTCAAGCCCTTGTACATATTCAGGTGTTTCACCTGGGAAGGGTGGGAACAGTTCAGCAGCATCTGGCCTGGGGCTCAGCTCACGTTTACTCACAGAGGCCTCGGCACGGTCTCCCAGCTTTGCAATGAGGATGCTCCTGGCGAGGGCGGGCGGGGCTGCTGGCTGTATGGGAGATGATTCCCCACCTCTGACCAATTTCAGAATTGTTTACCACTGGAGCAAGTGCCTTGGTAGTGTTTTCCTCTGTATAACTGTTAGGTTCAGTTTTTTTTTTTTCTTTTTTGGTTCAAGTTAGATTTTATTCCTCATTTATGTATTTATAGATATAAGCATGGAAATAATTCATTCGTATAAATACATCAGTGTGAATGGAAGAACTTTTTTTCTGTTTTATTTTTACATTTTATTTTTTAAAATTTTGAAATTTATTTTAGTTATTTTTTATACAGTAGGTTATTATTAGTTATCTATTTTATGCATAGACATGTATACAGGTCAATCCTAATCTCCCAAGTCATCCCACCACCACCACCCCATGGCTTCCCCCACTTTGTGTCCATACGTTTGTTCTCTACCTCTGTGTCTCTATTTATGCCCTGCAAACCAGTTCATCTCTACCATTTTTCTAGGTTCCACATATAGGCATTAATATACAATATTTGTTTTTCTCTTTCTGGCTTACTTCACTCTGTATGACAGTCTCTAGATCCATCAACTTCTCTACAAATGACCCAGTTTCATTCCTTTTTATGGCTGAGTAATATTCCATTTTATATATGTACCACATCTTTATCCATTCGTCTGTCTGTGGGCATTTATGTTGCTTCCATAACCTGGCTATTGTAAATAGTGCTGCAATGAACATTGTGGTGAATGTGTCTCTGTGATTTATGGTTTTCTCTGGGTATATGCCCAGAAGTGGGATTGCTGGATCCTATGGTAATTCTCTTTTTAGTTTTTTAAAGGAACCTCCATACTGTTCTCCATAGTGACTGTATCAATTTACATTCCCACCAATAGCGGAAGAGGGTTCCTTTTGTCCACACCCTCCCCAGAATTTGTTGTTTGTAGATTATCTGATGATGCCGATTCTAACAGGTGTGAGGTCTTACCTCATTGTAGTTTTGATTTGCATTTCTCTAATAATTAGTGATGTTGAGCAGCTTTTCATGTGCGTCTTGGCCATCTCTGTGTCTTCTTTGAAGAAACGTCTCTTTAGATCTTCTGCCCAATTTTGTATTCGGTTGTTTGTTTTATTAATATTAAGCTGCATGCGCTGTTTATATATATTGGAGATTAAACCTTTGTCCATTGATTCGTTTGTGAACGTTTTCGCCCATTCTGAGGGTTGCCTTTTTCCATTCCCGTTTTTTTTAACAAAGAAAGAAAGAAAGCAAAAGAAGCAGAACACTAATGTGCGTGAAATATGCCTCTTGAAACTGTCGTTTTGAAATATGGACGTCTTTTGAATTTTTTGGTCGATATATGACCCCAGGATTTGTTTTCAGGGCAGGTGTCATTTACAGGCCTGTAATGATTTGGAATATCCACTGACCATTAGCGCTGGCATTAAACCTGCAGTTGTGTGAAACGGCCAGAAGGTGGCAGCAGTTCTCCCTTACCAAATCTGGTTACTAGGGCAGCAGAGCCTCAATGGAAGTCGTGTTCGAGATTGGAATGTAGAACGGAATGTGCCAGGAGAAAGCCCCTCAAGTTTGTCTCACTACTTCTTGTTCGTGTTTTTAATTTATTTTTTTATTTTTTATTACAGCAAGTTTGAGTACAACGTTTAGCTTGTTGTAGGTGTGCAAGAGGTGGTTCTTTTACACATATACATATGTCTGTTCTTCCTGGGATCCTTTTCCCATGTACGTTATGACAGAATGTTGAGTAGTCTTCTCTTGGTACTCCGTAGGTGTTTGGTGATTATATACGTCTACTGTGTTTGTATCTGTCTGCTAACCCCAATATCGTAATGAATTCAATCCTCACACCTTTCCTTTGGTGAACCATAAGTTTGTTTAATGAATCTGTGATTGCCCTTCTCCGTGGAAATATCTGCCCTGGTATCAATTTATAGGTAACACCTATAAGTGATATGATATGATATGTGTCTTTCACTTTCTGACTTACTCCAAGTCACGTGATTACCTCGAGACTCATCTACGGTGCTGCAAATGGCATTGTGTCCTTTTTTTCCTTAGCGAATATTCTGTCTTAGCGAGGTCCATTTTCTGCAATGTGATTCCCTGAGGGCTGAGGATTAGCTGACCTGGGCAGCCTGACCCTGCCGGCAAGCCCTCCCCAGGTGTGCCTGGGTTGAGGTCAATATAAACAGCACTCCAGGCAGCAATAGCCCCTGCAGCTGTGCCTTACTCCATATCCTCTGCCCCGTCAGCAGTCTCGGGGCTGTGCTGGTGGGAGGGTGTGAGGGTCCACGGCTTTGTGGGTGGCCCGGTGTGAGTGGGGCTCTGCTGGACTTTCGGCAGGAGTTGCCAGGCTGCCACCTGTAAAGAAGAGGATGTGTCACCCATAACTTCCACTGGAATATCTCTCCGGGCTGAGGTGAGGAAGGAAAAAAAGGAGTGGGGGCCGGGACAGGAGGGGTATCTCAGGCAGGGCAATAGAAAGCTTCCAGAAGAGCGCCCGTGGCCAGTACCATCCTGGCTGACCTGCAGGCACCAAGTTGGCCTGCGTGCTGTCGCTGGTGTGGCTCCACGGCCCTTCCTCTAGGCTTTCAAGCCCTTGTACATATTCAGGTGTTTCACCTGGGAAGGGTGGGAACAGTTCAGCAGCATCTGGCCTGGGGCTCAGCTCACGTTTACTCACAGAGGCCTCGGCACGGTCTCCCAGCTTTGCAATGAGGATGCTCCTGGCGAGGGCGGGCGGGGCTGCTGGCTGTATGGGAGATGATTCCCCACCTCTGACCAATTTCAGAATTGTTTACCACTGGAGCAAGTGCCTTGGTAGTGTTTTCCTCTGTATAACTGTTAGGTTCAGTTTTTTTTTTTCTTTTTTGGTTCAAGTTAGATTTTATTCCTCATTTATGTATTTATAGATATAAGCATGGAAATAATTCATTCGTATAAATACATCAGTGTGAATGGAAGAACTTTTTTTCTGTTTTATTTTTACATTTTATTTTTTAAAATTTTGAAATTTATTTTAGTTATTTTTTATACAGTAGGTTATTATTAGTTATCTATTTTATGCATAGACATGTATACAGGTCAATCCTAATCTCCCAAGTCATCCCACCACCACCACCCCATGGCTTCCCCCACTTTGTGTCCATACGTTTGTTCTCTACCTCTGTGTCTCTATTTATGCCCTGCAAACCAGTTCATCTCTACCATTTTTCTAGGTTCCACATATAGGCATTAATATACAATATTTGTTTTTCTCTTTCTGGCTTACTTCACTCTGTATGACAGTCTCTAGATCCATCAACTTCTCTACAAATGACCCAGTTTCATTCCTTTTTATGGCTGAGTAATATTCCATTTTATATATGTACCACATCTTTATCCATTCGTCTGTCTGTGGGCATTTATGTTGCTTCCATAACCTGGCTATTGTAAATAGTGCTGCAATGAACATTGTGGTGAATGTGTCTCTGTGATTTATGGTTTTCTCTGGGTATATGCCCAGAAGTGGGATTGCTGGATCCTATGGTAATTCTCTTTTTAGTTTTTTAAAGGAACCTCCATACTGTTCTCCATAGTGACTGTATCAATTTACATTCCCACCAATAGCGGAAGAGGGTTCCTTTTGTCCACACCCTCCCCAGAATTTGTTGTTTGTAGATTATCTGATGATGCCGATTCTAACAGGTGTGAGGTCTTACCTCATTGTAGTTTTGATTTGCATTTCTCTAATAATTAGTGATGTTGAGCAGCTTTTCATGTGCGTCTTGGCCATCTCTGTGTCTTCTTTGAAGAAACGTCTCTTTAGATCTTCTGCCCAATTTTGTATTCGGTTGTTTGTTTTATTAATATTAAGCTGCATGCGCTGTTTATATATATTGGAGATTAAACCTTTGTCCATTGATTCGTTTGTGAACGTTTTCGCCCATTCTGAGGGTTGCCTTTTTCCATTCCCGTTTTTTTTAACAAAGAAAGAAAGAAAGCAAAAGAAGCAGAACACTAATGTGCGTGAAATATGCCTCTTGAAACTGTCGTTTTGAAATATGGACGTCTTTTGAATTTTTTGGTCGATATATGACCCCAGGATTTGTTTTCAGGGCAGGTGTCATTTACAGGCCTGTAATGATTTGGAATATCCACTGACCATTAGCGCTGGCATTAAACCTGCAGTTGTGTGAAACGGCCACAAGGTGGCAGCAGTTCTCCCTTACCAAATCTGGTTACTAGGGCAGCAGAGCCTCAATGGAAGTCGTGTTCGAGATTGGAATGTAGAACGGAATGTGCCAGGAGAAAGCCCCTCAAGTTTGTCTCACTACTTCTTGTTCGTGTTTTTAATTTAATTTTTTATTTTTTATTACAGCAAGTTTGAGTACAACGTTTAGCTTGTTGTAGGTGTGCAAGAGGTGGTTCTTTTACACATATACATATGTCTGTTCTTCCTGGGATCCTTTTCCCATGTACGTTATGACAGAATGTTGAGTAGTCTTCTCTTGGTACTCCGTAGGTCTTTGGTGATTATATACGTCTACTGTGTTTGTATCTGTCTGTTAACCCCAATATCGTAATGAATTCAATCCTCACACCTTTCCTTTGGTGAACCATAAGTTTGTTTAATGAATCTGTGATTGCCCTTCTCCGTGGAAATATCTGCCCTGGTAGCAATTTATAGGTAACACCTATAAGTGATATGATATGATATGTGTCTTTCACTTTCTGACTTACTCCAAGTCACGTGATTACCTCGAGACTCATCTACGGTGCTGCAAATGGCATTGTGTCCTTTTTCTCCTTGGCGAATATTCTGTCTTAGCGAGGTCCATTTTCTGCAATGTGATTCCCTGAGGGCTGAGGATTAGCTGACCTGGGCAGCCTGACCCTGCCGGCAAGCCCTCCCCAGGTGTGCCTGGGTTGAGGTCAATATAAACAGCACTCCAGGCAGCAATAGCCCCTGCAGCTGTGCCTTACTCCATATCCTCTGCCCCGTCAGCAGTCTCGGGGCTGTGCTGGTGGGAGGGTGTGAGGGTCCACGGCTTTGTGGGTGGCCCGGTGTGAGTGGGGCTCTGCTGGACTTTCGGCAGGAGTTGCCAGGCTGCCACCTGTAAAGAAGAGGATGTGCCACCCATAACTTCCACTGGAATATCTCTCCGGGCTGAGGTGAGGAAGGAAAAAAAGGAGTGGGGGCCGGGACAGGAGGGGTATCTCAGGCAGGGCAATAGAAAGCTTCCAGAAGAGCGCCCGTGGCCAGTACCATCCTGGCTGACCTGCAGGCACCAAGTTGGCCTGCGTGCTGTCGCTGGTGTGGCTCCACGGCCCTTCCTCTAGGCTTTCAAGCCCTTGTACATATTCAGGTGTTTCACCTGGGAAGGGTGGGAACAGTTCAGCAGCATCTGGCCTGGGGCTCAGCTCACGTTTACTCACAGAGGCCTCGGCACGGTCTCCCAGCTTTGCAATGAGGATGCTCCTGGCGAGGGCGGGCGGGGCTGCTGGCTGTATGGGAGATGATTCCCCACCTCTGACCAATTTCAGAATTGTTTACCACTGGAGCAAGTGCCTTGGTAGTGTTTTCCTCTGTATAACTCTTAGGTTCAGTTTTTTTTTTTTTCTTTTTTGGTTCAAGTTAGATTTTATTCCTCATTTATGTATTTATAGATATAAGCATGGAAATAATTCATTCGTATAAATACATCAGTGTGAATGGAAGAACATTTTTTCTGTTTTATTTTTACATTTTATTTTTTAAAATTTTGAAATTTAATTTTAGTTATTTTTTATACAATAGGTTATTATTAGTTATCTATTTTATGCATAGACATGTATACAGGTCAATCCTAATCTCCCAAGTCATCCCACCACCACCACCCCATGGCTTCCCCCACTTTGTGTCCATACGTTTGTTCTCTACCTCTGTGTCTCTATTTCTGCCCTGCAAACCAGTTCATCTCTACCATTTTTCTAGGTTCCACATATAGGCATTAATATACAATATTTGTTTTTCTCTTTCTGGCTTACTTCACTCTGTAGGACAGTCTCTAGATCCATCAACTTCTCTACAAATGACCCAGTTTCATTCCTTTTTATGGCTGAGTAATATTCCATTTTATATATGTACCACATCTTTATCCATTCGTCTGTCTGTGGGCATTTATGTTGCTTCCATAACCTGGCTATTGTAAATAGTGCTGCAATGAACATTGTGGTGAATGTGTCTCTGTGATTTATGGTTTTCTCTGGGTATATGCCCAGAAGTGGGATTGCTGGATCCTATGGTAATTCTCTTTTTAGTTTTTTAAAGGAACCTCCATACTGTTCTCCATAGTGACTGTATCAATTTACATTCCCACCAATAGCGGAAGAGGGTTCCTTTTGTCCACACCCTCCCCAGAATTTGTTGTTTGTAGATTATCTGATGATGCCGATTCTAACAGGTGTGAGGTCTTACCTCATTGTAGTTTTGATTTGCATTTCTCTAATAATTAGTGATGTTGAGCAGCTTTTCATGTGCGTCTTGGCCATCTCTGTGTCTTCTTTGAAGAAACGTCTCTTTAGATCTTCTGCCCATTTTTGTATTGGGTTGTTTGTTTTATTAATATTAAGCTGCATGAGCTGTTTATATATATTGGAGATTAAACCTTTGTCCATTGATTCGTTTGTGAACGTTTTCGCCCATTCTGAGGGTTGCCTTTTTCCATTCCCGTTTTTTTTAACAAAGAAAGAAAGAAAGCAAAAGAAGCAGAACACTAATGTGCGTGAAATATGCCTCTTGAAACTGTCGTTTTGAAATATGGACGTCTTTTGAATTTTTTGGTCGATATATGACCCCAGGATTTGTTTTCAGGGCAGGTGTCATTTACAGGCCTGTAATGATTTGGAATATCCACTGACCATTAGCGCTGGCATTAAACCTGCAGTTGTGTGAAACGGCCACAAGGTGGCAGCAGTTCTCCCTTACCAAATCTGGTTACTAGGGCAGCAGAGCCTCAATGGAAGTCGTGTTCGAGATTGGAATGTAGAACGGAATGTGCCAGGAGAAAGCCCCTCAAGTTTGTCTCACTACTTCTTGTTCGTGTTTTTAATTTAATTTTTTATTTTTTATTACAGCAAGTTTGAGTACAACGTTTAGCTTGTTGTAGGTGTGCAAGAGGTGGTTCTTTTACACATATACATATGTCTGTTCTTCCTGGGATCCTTTTCCCATGTACGTTATGACAGAATGTTGAGTAGTCTTCTCTTGGTACTCCGTAGGTCTTTGGTGATTATATACGTCTACTGTGTTTGTATCTGTCTGCTAACCCCAATATCGTAATGAATTCAATCCTCACACCTTTCCTTTGGTGAACCATAAGTTTGTTTAATGAATCTGTGATTGCCCTTCTCCGTGGAAATATCTGCCCTGGTATCAATTTATAGGTAACACCTATAAGTGATATGATATGATATGTGTCTTTCACTTTCTGACTTACTCCAAGTCACGTGATTACCTCGAGACTCATCTACGGTGCTGCAAATGGCATTGTGTCCTTTTTTTCCTTGGCGAATATTCTGTCTTAGCGAGGTCCATTTTCTGCAATGTGATTCCCTGAGGGCTGAGGATTAGCTGACCTGGGCAGCCTGACCCTGCCGGCAAGCCCTCCCCAGGTGTGCCTGGGTTGAGGTCAATATAAACAGCACTCCAGGCAGCAATAGCCCCTGCAGCTGTGCCTTACTCCATATTCTCTGCCCCGTCAGCAGTCTCGGGGCTGTGCTGGTGGGAGGGTGTGAGGGTCCACGGCTTTGTGGGTGGCCCGGTGTGAGTGGGGCTCTGCTGGACTTTCTGCAGGAGTTGCCAGGCTGCCACCTGTAAAGAAGAGGATGTGTCACCCATAACTTCCACTGGAATATCTCTCCGGGCTGAGGTGAGGAAGGAAAAAAAGGAGTGGGGGCCGGGACAGGAGGGGTATCTCAGGCAGGGCAATAGAAAGCTTCCAGAAGAGCGCCCGTGGCCAGTACCATCCTGGCTGACCTGCAGGCACCAAGTTGGCCTGCGTGCTGTCGCTGGTGTGGCTCCACGGCCCTTCCTCTAGGCTTTCAAGCCCTTGTACATATTCAGGTGTTTCACCTGGGAAGGGTGGGAACAGTTCAGCAGCATCTGGCCTGGGGCTCAGCTCACGTTTACTCACAGAGGCCTCGGCACGGTCTCCCAGCTTTGCAATGAGGATGCTCCTGGCGAGGGCGGGCGGGGCTGCTGGCTGTATGGGAGATGATTCCCCACCTCTGACCAATTTCAGAATTGTTTACCACTGGAGCAAGTGCCTTGGTAGTGTTTTCCTCTGTATAACTGTTAGGTTCAGTTTTTTTTTTTTCTTTTTTGGTTCAAGTTAGATTTTATTCCTCATTTATGTATTTATAGATATAAGCATGGAAATAATTCATTCATATAAATACATCAGTGTGAATGGAAGAACTTTTTTTCTGTTTTATTTTTACATTTTATTTTTTAAAATTTTGAAATTTATTTTAGTTATTTTTTATACAGTAGGTTATTATTAGTTATCTATTTTATGCATAGACATGTATACAGGTCAATCCTAATCTCCCAAGTCATCCCACCACCACCACCCCATGGCTTCCCCCACTTTGTGTCCATACGTTTGTTCTCTACCTCTGTGTCTCTATTTATGCCCTGCAAACCAGTTCATCTCTACCATTTTTCTAGGTTCCACATATAGGCATTAATATACAATATTTGTTTTTCTCTTTCTGGCTTACTTCACTCTGTATGACAGTCTCTAGATCCATCAACTTCTCTACAAATGACCCAGTTTCATTCCTTTTTATGGCTGAGTAATATTCCATTTTATATATGTACCACATCTTTATCCATTCGTCTGTCTGTGGGCATTTATGTTGCTTCCATAACCTGGCTATTGTAAATAGTGCTGCAATGAACATTGTGGTGAATGTGTCTCTGTGATTTATGGTTTTCTCTGGGTATATGCCCAGAAGTGGGATTGCTGGATCCTATGGTAATTCTCTTTTTAGTTTTTTAAAGGAACCTCCATACTGTTCTCCATAGTGACTGTATCAATTTACATTCCCACCAATAGCGGAAGAGGGTTCCTTTTGTCCACACCCTCCCCAGAATTTGTTGTTTCTAGATTATCTGATGATGCCGATTCTAACAGGTGTGAGGTCTTACCTCATTGTAGTTTTGATTTGCATTTCTCTAATAATTAGTGATGTTGAGCAGCTTTTCATGTGCGTCTTGGCCATCTCTGTGTCTTCTTTGAAGAAACGTCTCTTTAGATCTTCTGCCCAATTTTGTATTCGGTTGTTTGTTTTATTAATATTAAGCTGCATGCGCTGTTTATATATATTGGAGATTAAACCTTTGTCCATTGATTCGTTTGTGAACGTTTTCGCCCATTCTGAGGGTTGCCTTTTTCCATTCCCGTTTTTTTTAACAAAGAAAGAAAGAAAGCAAAAGAAGCAGAACACTAATGTGCGTGAAATATGCCTCTTGAAACTGTCGTTTTGAAATATGGACGTCTTTTGAATTTTTTGGTCGATATATGACCCCAGGATTTGTTTTCAGGGCAGGTGTCATTTACAGGCCTGTAATGATTTGGAATATCCACTGACCATTAGCGCTGGCATTAAACCTGCAGTTGTGTGAAACGGCCACAAGGTGGCAGCAGTTCTCCCTTACCAAATCTGGTTACTAGGGCAGCAGAGCCTCAATGGAAGTCGTGTTCGAGATTGGAATGTAGAACGGAATGTGCCAGGAGAAAGCCCCTCAAGTTTGTCTCACTACTTCTTGTTCGTGTTTTTAATTTAATTTTTTATTTTTTATTACAGCAAGTTTGAGTACAACGTTTAGCTTGTTGTAGGTGTGCAAGAGGTGGTTCTTTTACACATATACATATGTCTGTTCTTCCTGGGATCCTTTTCCCATGTACGTTATGACAGAATGTTGAGTAGTCTTCTCTTGGTACTCCGTAGGTCTTTGGTGATTATATACGTCTACTGTGTTTGTATCTGTCTGTTAACCCCAATATCGAAATGAATTCAATCCTCACACCTTTCCTTTGGTGAACCATAAGTTTGTTTAATGAATCTGTGATTGCCCTTCTCCGTGGAAATATCTGCCCTGGTAGCAATTTATAGGTAACACCTATAAGTGATATGATATGATATGTGTCTTTCACTTTCTGACTTACTCCAAGTCACGTGATTACCTCGAGACTCATCTACGGTGCTGCAAATGGCATTGTGTCCTTTTTCTCCTTGGCGAATATTCTGTCTTAGCGAGGTCCATTTTCTGCAATGTGATTCCCTGAGGGCTGAGGATTAGCTGACCTGGGCAGCCTGACCCTGCCGGCAAGCCCTCCCCAGGTGTGCCTGGGTTGAGGTCAATATAAACAGCACTCCAGGCAGCAATAGCCCCTGCAGCTGTGCCTTACTCCATATCCTCTGCCCCGTCAGCAGTCTCGGGGCTGTGCTGGTGGGAGGGTGTGAGGGTCCACGGCTTTGTGGGTGGCCCGGTGTGAGTGGGGCTCTGCTGGACTTTCGGCAGGAGTTGCCAGGCTGCCACCTGTAAAGAAGAGGATGTGCCACCCATAACTTCCACTGGAATATCTCTCCGGGCTGAGGTGAGGAAGGAAAAAAAGGAGTGGGGGCCGGGACAGGAGGGGTATCTCAGGCAGGGCAATAGAAAGCTTCCAGAAGAGCGCCCGTGGCCAGTACCATCCTGGCTGACCTGCAGGCACCAAGTTGGCCTGCGTGCTGTCGCTGGTGTGGCTCCACGGCCCTTCCTCTAGGCTTTCAAGCCCTTGTACATATTCAGGTGTTTCACCTGGGAAGGGTGGGAACAGTTCAGCAGCATCTGGCCTGGGGCTCAGCTCACGTTTACTCACAGAGGCCTCGGCACGGTCTCCCAGCTTTGCAATGAGGATGCTCCTTGCGTGGGCGGGCGGGGCTGCTGGCTGTATGGGAGATGATTCCCCACCTCTGACCAATTTCAGAATTGTTTACCACTGGAGCAAGTGCCTTGGTAGTGTTTTCCTCTGTATAACTGTTAGGTTCAGTTTTTTTTTTTTCTTTTTTGGTTCAAGTTAGATTTTATTCCTCATTTATGTATTTATAGATATAAGCATGGAAATAATTCATTCGTATAAATACATCAGTGTGAATGGAAGAACTTTTTTTCTGTTTTATTTTTACATTGTATTTTTTAAAATTTTGAAATTTAATTTTAGTTATTTTTTTTACAGTAGGTTATTATTAGTTATCTATTTTATGCATAGACATGTATACAGGTCAATCCTAATCTCCCAACTCATCCCACCACCACCACCCCATGGCTTCCCCCACTTTGTGTCCATACGTTTGTTCTCTACCTCTGTGTCTCTATTTCTGCCCTGCAAACCAGTTCATCTCTACCATTTTTCTAGGTTCCACATATAGGCATTAATATACAATATTTGTTTTTCTCTTTCTGGCTTACTTCACTCTGTATGACAGTCTCTAGATCCATCAACTTCTCTACAAATGACCCAGTTTCATTCCTTTTTATGGCTGAGTAATATTCCATTTTATATATGTACCACATCTTTATCCATTCGTCTGTCTGTGGGCATTTATGTTGCTTCCATAACCTGGCTATTGTAAATAGTGCTGCAATGAACATTGTGGTGAATGTGTCTCTGTGATTTATGGTTTTCTCTGGGTATATGCCCAGAAGTGGGATTGCTGGATCCTATGGTAATTCTCTTTTTAGTTTTTTAAAGGAACCTCCATACAGTTCTCCATAGTGACTGTATCAATTTACATTCCCACCAATAGCGGAAGAGGGTTCCTTTTGTCCACACCCTCCCCAGAATTTGTTGTTTGTAGATTAACTGATGATGCCGATTCTAACAGGTGTGAGGTCTTACCTCATTGTAGTTTTGATTTGCATTTCTCTAATAATTAGTGATGTTGAGCAGCTTTTCATGTGCGTCTTGGCCATCTCTGTGTCTTCTTTGAAGAAACGTCTCTTTAGATCTTCTGCCCATTTTTGTATTGGGTTGTTTGTTTTATTAATATTAAGCTGCATGCGCTGTTTATATATATTGGAGATTAAACCTTTGTCCATTGATTCGTTTGTGAACGTTTTCGCCCATTCTGAGGGTTGCCTTTTTCCATTCCCGTTTTTTTTAACAAAGAAAGAAAGAAAGCAAAAGAAGCAGAACACTAATGTGCGTGAAATATGCCTCTTGAAACTGTCGTTTTGAAATATGGACGTCTTTTGAATTTTTTGGTCGATATATGACCCCAGGATTTGTTTTCAGGGCAGGTGTCATTTACAGGCCTGTAATGATTTGGAATATCCACTGACCATTAGCGCTGGCATTAAACCTGCAGTTGTGTGAAACGGCCACAAGGTGGCAGCAGTTCTCCCTTACCAAATCTGGATTCTAGGGCAGCAGAGCCTCAATGGAAGTCGTGTTCGAGATTGGAATGTAGAACGGAATGTGCCAGGAGAAAGCCCCTCAAGTTTGTCTCACTACTTCTTGTTCGTCTTTTTAATTTAATTTTTTATTTTTTATTACAGCAAGTTTGAGTACAACGTTTAGCTTGTTGTAGGTGTGCAAGAGGTGGTTCTTTTACACATATACATATGTCTGTTCTTCCTGGGATCCTTTTCCCATGTACGTTATGACAGAATGTTGAGTAGTCTTCTCTTGGTACTCCGTAGGTCTTTGGTGATTATATACGTCTACTGTGTTTGTATCTGTCTGTTAACCCCAATATCGTAATGAATTCAATCCTCACACCTTTCCTTTGGTGAACCATAAGTTTGTTTAATGAATCTGTGATTGCCCTTATCCGTGGAAATATCTGCCCTGGTATCAATTTATAGGTAACACCTATAAGTGATATGATATGATATGTGTCTTTCACTTTCTGACTTACTCCAAGTCACGTGATTACCTCGAGACTCATCTACGGTGCTGCAAATGGCATTGTGTCCTTTTTCTCCTTGGCGAATATTCTGTCTTAGCGAGGTCCATTTTCTGCAATGTGATTCCCTGAGGGCTGAGGATTAGCTGACCTGGGCAGCCTGACCCTGCCGGCAAGCCCTCCCCAGGTGTGCCTGGGTTGAGGTCAATATAAACAGCACTCCAGGCAGCAATAGCCCCTGCAGCTGTGCCTTACTCCATATTCTCTGCCCCGTCAGCAGTCTCGGGGCTGTGCTGGTGGGAGGTTGTGAGGGTCCACGGCTTTGTGGGTGGCCTGGTGTGAGTGGGGCTCTGCTGGACTTTCGGCAGGAGTTGCCAGGCTGCCACCTGTAAAGAAGAGGATGTGTCACCCATAACTTCCACTGGAATATCTCTCCGGGCTGAGGTGAGGAAGGAAAAAAAGGAGTGGGGGCCGGGACAGGAGGGGTATCTCAGGCAGGGCAATAGAAAGCTTCCAGAAGAGCGCCCGTGGCCAGTACCATCCTGGCTGACCTGCAGGCACCAAGTTGGCCTGCGTGCTGTCGCTGGTGTGGCTCCACGGCCCTTCCTCTAGGCTTTCAAGCCCTTGTACATATTCAGGTGTTTCACCTGGGAAGGGTGGGAACAGTTCAGCAGCAGCTGGCCTTTGGCTCAGCTCACGTTTACTCACAGAGGCCTCGGCACGGTCTCCCAGCTTTGCAATGAGTATGCTCCTGGCGAGGGCGGGCGGGGCTGCTGGCTGTATGGGAGATGATTCCCCACCTCTGACCAATTTCAGAATTGTTTACCACTGGAGCAAGTGCCTTGGTAGTGTTTTCCTCTGTATAACTGTTAGGTTCAGTTTTTTTTTTTTCTTTTTTGGTTCAAGTTAGATTTTATTCCTCATTTATGTATTTATAGATATAAGCATGGAAATAATTCATTCATATAAATACATCAGTGTGAATGGAAGAACTTTTTTTCTGTTTTATTTTTACATTTTATTTTTTAAAATTTTGAAATTTAATTTTAGTTATTTTTTTATACAGTAGGTTATTATTAGTTATCTATTTTATGCATAGACATGTATACAGGTCAATCCTAATCTCCCAAGTCATCCCACCACCACCACCCCATGGCTTCCCCCACTTTGTGTCCATACGTTTGTTCTCTACCTCTGTGTCTCTATTTCTGCCCTGCAAACCAGTTCATCTCTACCATTTTTCTAGGTTCCACATATAGGCATTAATATACAATATTTGTTTTTCTCTTTCTGGCTTACTTCACTCTGTATGACAGTCTCTAGATCCATCAACTTCTCTACAAATGACCCAGTTTCATTCCTTTTTATGGCTGAGTAATATTCCATTTTATATATGTACCACATCTTTATCCATTCGTCTGTCTGTGGGCATTTATGTTGCTTCCATAACCTGGCTATTGTAAATAGTGCTGCAATGAACATTGTGGTGAATGTGTCTCTGTGATTTATGGTTTTCTCTGGGTATATGCCCAGAAGTGGGATTGCTGGATCCTATGGTAATTCTCTTTTTAGTTTTTTAAAGGAACCTCCATACAGTTCTCCTTAGTGACTGTATCAATTTACATTCCCACCAATAGCGGAAGAGGGTTCCTTTTGTCCACACCCTCCCCAGAATTTGTTGTTTGTAGATTATCTGATGATGCCGATTCTAACAGGTGTGAGGTCTTACCTCATTGTAGTTTTGATTTGCATTTCTCTAATAATTAGTGATGTTGAGCAGCTTTTCATGTGCGTCTTGGCCATCTCTGTGTCTTCTTTGAAGAAACGTCTCTTTAGATCTTCTGCCCATTTTTGTATTGGGTTGTTTGTTTTATTAATATTAAGCTGCATGCGCTGTTTATATATATTGGAGATTAAACCTTTGTCCATTGATTCGTTTGTGAACGTTTTCGCCCATTCTGAGGGTTGCCTTTTTCCATTCCCGTTTTTTTTAACAAAGAAAGAAAGAAAGCAAAAGAAGCAGAACACTAATGTGCGTGAAATATGCCTCTTGAAACTGTCGTTTTGAAATATGGACGTCTTTTGAATTTTTTGGTCGATATATGACCCCAGGATTTGTTTTCAGGGCAGGTGTCATTTACAGGCCTGTAATGATTTGGAATATCCACTGACCATTAGCGCTGGCATTAAACCTGCAGTTGTGTGAAACGGCCACAAGGTGGCAGCAGTTCTCCCTTACCAAATCTGGTTACTAGGGCAGCAGAGCCTCAATGGAAGTCGTGTTCGAGATTGGAATGTAGAACGGAATGTGCCAGGAGAAAGCCCCTCAAGTTTGTCTCACTACTTCTTGTTCGTGTTTTTAATTTAATTTTTTATTTTTTATTACAGCAAGTTTGAGTACAACGTTTAGCTTGTTGTAGGTGTGCAAGAGGTGGTTCTTTTACACATATACATATGTCTGTTCTTCCTGGGATCCTTTTCCCATGTACGTTATGACAGAATGTTGAGTAGTCTTCTCTTGGTACTCCGTAGGTCTTTGGTGATTATATACGTCTACTGTGTTGTATCTGTCTGTTAACCCCAATATCGTAATGAATTCAATCCTCACACCTTTCCTTTGGTGAACCATAAGTTTGTATAATGAATCTCTGATTGCCCTTCTCCGTGGAAATATCTGCCCTGGTAGCAATTTATAGGTAACACCTATAAGTGATATGATATGATATGTGTCTTTCACTTTCTGACTTACTCCAAGTCACGTGATTACCTCGAGACTCATCTACGGTGCTGCAAATGGCATTGTGTCCTTTTTCTCCTTGGCGAATATTCTGTCTTAGCGAGGTCCATTTTCTGCAATGTGATTCCCTGAGGGCTGAGGATTAGCTGACCTGGGCAGCCTGACCCTGCCGGCAAGCCCTCCCCAGGTGTGCCTGGGTTGAGGTCAATATAAACAGCACTCCAGGCAGCAATAGCCCCTGCAGCTGTGCCTTACTCCATATTCTCTGCCCCGTCAGCAGTCTCGGGGCTGTGCTGGTGGGAGGGTGTGAGGGTCCACGGCTTTGTGGGTGGCCCGGTGTGAGTGGGGCTCTGCTGGACTTTCGGCAGGAGTTGCCAGGCTGCCACCTGTAAAGAAGAGGATGTGTCACCCATAACTTCCACTGGAATATCTCTCCGGGCTGAGGTGAGGAAGGAAAAAAAGGAGTGGGGGCCGGGACAGGAGGGGTATCTCAGGCAGGGCAATAGAAAGCTTCCAGAAGAGCGCCCGTGGCCAGTACCATCCTGGCTGACCTGCAGGCACCAAGTTGGCCTGCGTGCTGTCGCTGGTGTGGCTCCACGGCCCTTCCTCTAGGCTTTCAAGCCCTTGTACATATTCAGGTGTTTCACCTGGGAAGGGTGGGAACAGTTCAGCAGCAGCTGGCCTTTGGCTCAGCTCACGTTTACTCACAGAGGCCTCGGCACGGTCTCCCAGCTTTGCAATGAGGATGCTCCTGGCGAGGGAGGGCGCGGCTGCTGGCTGTATGGGAGATGATTCCCCACCTCTGACCAATTTCAGAATTGTTTACCACTGGAGCAAGTGCCTTGGTAGTGTTTTCCTCTGTATAACTGTTAGGTTCAGTTTTTTTTTTTTCTTTTTTGGTTCAAGTTAGATTTTATTCCTCATTTATGTATTTATAGATATAAGCATGGAAATAATTCATTCATATAAATACATCAGTGTGAATGGAAGAACTTTTTTTCTGTTTTATTTTTACATTTTATTTTTTAAAATTTTGAAATTTAATTTTAGTTATTTTTTTATACAGTAGGTTATTATTAGTTATCTATTTTATGCATAGACATGTATACAGGTCAATCCTAATCTCCCAAGTCATCCCACCACCACCTCCCCATGGCTTCCCCCACTTTGTGTCCATACGTTTGTTCTCTACCTCTGTGTCTCTATTTCTGCCCTGCAAACCAGTTCATCTCTACCATTTTTCTAGGTTCCACATATAGGCATTAATATACAATATTTGTTTTTCTCTTTCTGGCTTACTTCACTCTGTAGGACAGTCTCTAGATCCATCAACTTCTCTACAAATGACCCAGTTTCATTCCTTTTTATGGCTGAGTAATATTCCATTTTATATATGTACCACATCTTTATCCATTCGTCTGTCTGCGGGCATTTATGTTGCTTCCATAACCTGGCTATTGTAAATAGTGCTGCAATGAACATTGTGGTGAATGTGTCTCTGTGATTTATGGTTTTCTCTGGGTATATGCCCAGAAGTGGGATTGCTGGATCCTATGGTAATTCTCTTTTTAGTTTTTTAAAGGAACCTCCATACTGTTCTCCATAGTGACTGTATCAATTTACATTCCCACCAATAGCGGAAGAGGGTTCCTTTTGTCCACACCCTCCCCAGAATTTGTTGTTTGTAGATTATCTGATGATGCCGATTCTAACAGGTGTGAGGTCTTACCTCATTGTAGTTTTGATTTGCATTTCTCTAATAATTAGTGATGTTGAGCAGCTTTTCATGTGCGTCTTGGCCATCTCTGTGTCTTCTTTGAAGAAACGTCTCTTTAGATCTTCTGCCCATTTTTGTATTGGGTTGTTTGTTTTATTAATATTAAGCTGCATGCGCTGTTTATATATATTGGAGATTAAACCTTTGTCCATTGATTCGTTTGTGAACGTTTTCGCCCATTCTGAGGGTTGCCTTTTTCCATTCCCTTTTTTTTTAACACAGAAAGAAAGAAAGCAAAAGAAGCAGAACACTAATGTGCGTGAAATATGCCTCTTGAAACTGTCGTTTTGAAATATGCACGTCTTTTGAATTTTTTGGTCGATATATGACCCCAGGATTTGTTTTCAGGGCAGGTGTCATTTACAGGCCTGTAATGATTTGGAATATCCACTGACCATTAGCGCTGGCATTAAACCTGCAGTTGTGTGAAACGGCCACAAGGTGGCAGCAGTTCTCCCTTACCAAATCTGGTTACTAGGGCAGCAGAGCCTCAATGGAAGTCGTGTTCGAGATTGGAATGTAGAACGGAATGTGCCAGGAGAAAGCCCCTCAAGTTTGTCTCACTACTTCTTGTTCGTGTTTTTAATTTAATTTTTTATTTTTTATTACAGCAAGTTTGAGTACAACGTTTAGCTTGTTGTAGGTGTGCAAGAGGTGGTTCTTTTACACATATACATATGTCTGTTCTTCCTGGGATCCTTTTCCCATGTACGTTATGACAGAATGTTGAGTAGTCTTCTCTTGGTACTCCGTAGGTCTTTGGTGATTATATACGTCTACTCTGTTGTATCTGTCTGTTAACCCCAATATCGTAATGAATTCAATCCTCACACCTTTCCTTTGGTGAACCATAAGTTTGTATAATGAATCTCTGATTGCCCTTCTCCGTGGAAATATCTGCCCTGGTAGCAATTTATAGGTAACACCTATAAGTGATATGATATGATATGTGTCTTTCACTTTCTGACTTACTCCAAGTCACGTGATTACCTCGAGACTCATCTACGGTGCTGCAAATGGCATTGTGTCCTTTTTCTCCTTGGCGAATATTCTGTCTTAGCGAGGTCCATTTTCTGCAATGTGATTCCCTGAGGGCTGAGGATTAGCTGACCTGGGCAGCCTGACCCTGCCGGCAAGCCCTCCCCAGGTGTGCCTGGGTTGAGGTCAATATAAACAGCACTCCAGGCAGCAATAGCCCCTGCAGCTGTGCCTTACTCCATATTCTCTGCCCCGTCAGCAGTCTCGGGGCTGTGCTGGTGGGAGGGTGTGAGGGTCCACGGCTTTGTGGGTGGCCCGGTGTGAGTGGGGCTCTGCTGGACTTTCGGCAGGAGTTGCCAGGCTGCCACCTGTAAAGAAGAGGATGTGTCACCCATAACTTCCACTGGAATATCTCTCCGGGCTGAGGTGAGGAAGGAAAAAAAGGAGTGGGGGCCGGGACAGGAGGGGTATCTCAGGCAGGGCAATAGAAAGCTTCCAGAAGAGCGCCCGTGGCCAGTACCATCCTGGCTGACCTGCAGGCACCAAGTTGGCCTGCGTGCTGTCGCTGGTGTGGCTCCACGGCCCTTCCTCTAGGCTTTCAAGCCCTTGTACATATTCAGGTGTTTCACCTGGGAAGGGTGGGAACAGTTCAGCAGCAGCTGGCCTTTGGCTCAGCTCACGTTTACTCACAGAGGCCTCGGCACGGTCTCCCAGCTTTGCAATGAGGATGCTCCTGGCGAGGGCGGGCGGGGCTGCTGGCTGTATGGGAGATGATTCCCCACCTCTGACCAATTTCAGAATTGTTTACCACTGGAGCAAGTGCCTTGGTAGTGTTTTCCTCTGTATAACTGTTAGGTTCAGTTTTTTTTTCTTTTTTCTTTCAAGTTAGATTTTATTCCTCATTTATGTATTTATAGATATAAGCATGGAAATAATTCATTCGTATAAATACATCAGTGTGAATGGAAGAACTTTTTTTCTGTTTTATTTTTACATTTTATTTTTTAAAATTTTGAAATTTAATTTTAGTTATTTTTTTATACAGTAGGTTATTATTAGTTATCTATGTTATGCATAGACATGTATACAGGTCAATCCTAATCTCCCAACTCATCCCACCACCACCTCCCCATGGCTTCCCCCACTTTGTGTCCATACGTTTGTTCTCTACCTCTGTGTCTCTATTTCTGCCCTGCAAACCAGTTCATCTCTACCATTTTTCTAGGTTCCACATATAGGCATTAATATACAATATTTGTTTTTCTCTTTCTGGCTTACTTCACTCTGTAGGACAGTCTCTAGATCCATCAACTTCTCTACAAATGACCCAGTTTCATTCCTTTTTATGGCTGAGTAATATTCCATTTTATATATGTACCACATCTTTATCCATTCGTCTGTCTGCGGGCATTTATGTTGCTTCCATAACCTGGCTATTGTAAATAGTGCTGCAATGAACATTGTGGTGAATGTGTCTCTGTGATTTATGGTTTCTCTGGGTATATGCCCAGAAGTGGGATTGCTGGATCCTATGGTAATTCTCTTTTTAGTTTTTTAAAGGAACCTCCATACTGTTCTCCATAGTGACTGTATCAATTTACATTCCCACCAATAGCGGAAGAGGGTTCCTTTTGTCCACACCCTCCCCAGAATTTGTTGTTTGTAGATTATCTGATGATGCCGATTCTAACAGGTGTGAGGTCTTACCTCATTGTAGTTTTGATTTGCATTTCTCTAATAATTAGTGATGTTGAGCAGCTTTTCATGTGCGTCTTGGCCATCTCTGTGTCTTCTTTGAAGAAACGTCTCTTTAGATCTTCTGCCCATTTTTGTATTGGGTTGTTTGTTTTATTAATATTAAGCTGCATGCGCTGTTTATATATATTGGAGATTAAACCTTTGTCCATTGATTCGTTTGTGAACGTTTTCGCCCATTCTGAGGGTTGCCTTTTTCCATTCCCTTTTTTTTTAACACAGAAAGAAAGAAAGCAAAAGAAGCAGAACACTAATGTACGTGAAATATGCCTCTTGAAACTGTCGTTTTGAAATATGCACGTCTTTTGAATTTTTTGGTCGATATATGACCCCAGGATTTGTTTTCAGGGCAGGTGTCATTTACAGGCCTGTAATGATTTGGAATATCCACTGACCATTAGCGCTGGCATTAAACCTGCAGTTGTGTGAAACGGCCACAAGGTGGCAGCAGTTCTCCCTTACCAAATCTGGTTACTAGGGCAGCAGAGCCTCAATGGAAGTCGTGTTCGAGATTGGAATGTAGAACGGAATGTGCCAGGAGAAAGCCCCTCAAGTTTGTCTCACTACTTCTTGTTCGTGTTTTTAATTTAATTTTTTATTTTTTATTACAGCAAGTTTGAGTACAACGTTTAGCTTGTTGTAGGTGTGCAAGAGGTGGTTCTTTTACACATATACATATGTCTGTTCTTCCTGGGATCCTTTTCCCATGTACGTTATGACAGAATGTTGAGTAGTCTTCTCTTGGTACTCCGTAGGTCTTTGGTGATTATATACGTCTACTGTGTTGTATCTGTCTGTTAACCCCAATATCGTAATGAATTCAATCCTCACACCTTTCCTTTGGTGAACCATAAGTTTGTATAATGAATCTCTGATTGCCCTTCTCCGTGGAAATATCTGCCCTGGTAGCAATTTATAGGTAACACCTATAAGTGATATGATATGATATGTGTCTTTCAATTTCTGACTTACTCCAAGTCACGTGATTACCTCGAGACTCATCTACGGTGCTGCAAATGGCATTGTGTCCTTTTTCTCCTTGGCGAATATTCTGTCTTAGCGAGGTCCATTTTCTGCAATGTGATTCCCTGAGGGCTGAGGATTAGCTGACCTGGGCAGCCTGACCCTGCCGGCAAGCCCTCCCCAGGTGTGCCTGGGTTGAGGTCAATATAAACAGCACTCCAGGCAGCAATAGCCCCTGCAGCTGTGCCTTACTCCATATTCTCTGCCCCGTCAGCAGTCTCGGGGCTGTGCTGGTGGGAGGGTGTGAGGGTCCACGGCTTTGTGGGTGGCCCGGTGTGAGTGGGGCTCTGCTGGACTTTCGGCAGGAGTTGCCAGGCTGCCACCTGTAAAGAAGAGGATGTGTCACCCATAACTTCCACTGGAATATCTCTCCGGGCTGAGGTGAGGAAGGAAAAAAAGGAGTGGGGGCCGGGACAGGAGGGGTATCTCAGGCAGGGCAATAGAAAGCTTCCAGAAGAGCGCCCGTGGCCAGTACCATCCTGGCTGACCTGCAGGCACCAATTTGGCCTGCGTGCTGTCGCTGGTGTGGCTCCACGGCCCTTCCTCTAGGCTTTCAAGCCCTTGTACATATTCAGGTGTTTCACCTGGGAAGGGTGGGAACAGTTCAGCAGCAGCTGGCCTTTGGCTCAGCTCACGTTTACTCACAGAGGCCTCGGCACGGTCTCCCAGCTTTGCAATGAGGATGCTCCTGGCGAGGGCGGGCGGGGCTGCTGGCTGTATGGGAGATGATTCCCCACCTCTGACCAATTTCAGAATTGTTTACCACTGGAGCAAGTGCCTTGGTAGTGTTTTCCTCTGTATAACTGTTAGGTTCAGTTTTTTTTCTTTTTTCTTTCAAGTTAGATTTTATTCCTCATTTATGTATTTATAGATATAAGCATGGAAATAATTCATTCGTATAAATACATCAGTGTGAATGGAAGAACTTTTTTTCTGTTTTATTTTTACATTTTATTTTTTAAAATTTTGAAATTTAATTTTAGTTATTTTTTTATACAGTAGGTTATTATTAGTTATCTATTTTATGCATAGACATGTATACAGGTCAATCCTAATCTCCCAAGTCATCCCACCACCACCACCACATGGCTTCCCCCACTTTGTGTCCATACGTTTGTTCTCTACCTCTGTGTCTCTATTTCTGCCCTGCAAACCAGTTCATCTCTACCATTTTTCTAGGTTCCACATATAGGCATTAATATACAATATTTGTTTTTCTCTTTCTGGCTTACTTCACTCTGTATGACAGTCTCTAGATCCATCAACTTCTCTACAAATGACCCAGTTTCATTCCTTTTTATGGCTGAGTAATATTCCATTTTATATATGTACCACATCTTTATCCATTCGTCTGTCTGTGGGCATTTATGTTGCTTCCATAACCTGGCTATTGTAAATAGTGCTGCAATGAACATTGTGGTGAATGTGTCTCTGTGATTTATGGTTTTCTCTGGGTATATGCCCAGAAGTGGGATTGCTGGATCCTATGGTAATTCTCTTTTTAGTTTTTTAAAGGAACCTCCATACTGTTCTCCATAGTGACTGTATCAATTTACATTCCCACCAATAGCGGAAGAGGGTTCCTTTTGTCCACACCCTCCCCAGAATTTGTTGTTTGTAGATTATCTGATGATGCCGATTCTAACAGGTGTGAGGTCTTACCTCATTGTAGTTTTGATTTGCATTTCTCTAATAATTAGTGATGTTGAGCAGCTTTTCATGTGCGTCTTGGCCATCTCTGTGTCTTCTTTGAAGAAACGTCTCTTTAGATCTTCTGCCCATTTTTGTATTGGGTTGTTTGTTTTATTAATATTAAGCTGCATGCGCTGTTTATATATATTGGAGATTAAACCTTTATCCATTGATTCGTTTGTGAACGTTTTCGCCCATTCTGAGGGTTGCCTTTTTCCATTCCCTTTTTTTTTAACAAAGAAAGAAAGAAAGCAAAAGAAGCAGAACACTAATGTGCGTGAAATATGCCTCTTGAAACTGTCGTTTTGAAATATGGACGTCTTTTGAATTTTTTGGTCGATATATGACCCCAGGATTTGTTTTCAGGGCAGGTGTCATTTACAGGCCTATAATGATTTGGAATATCCACTGACCATTAGCGCTGGCATTAAACCTGCAGTTGTGTGAAACGGCCACAAGGTGGCAGCAGTTCTCCCTTACCAAATCTGGTTACTAGGGCAGCAGAGCCTCAATGGAAGTCGTGTTCGAGATTGGAATGTAGAACGGAATGTGCCAGGAGAAAGCCCCTCAAGTTTGTCTCACTACTTCTTGTTCGTGTTTTTAATTTAATTTTTTATTTTTTATTACAGCAAGTTTGAGTACAACGTTTAGCTTGTTGTAGGTGTGCAAGAGGTGGTTCTTTTACACATATACATATGTCTGTTCTTCCTGGGATCCTTTTCCCATGTACGTTATGACAGAATGTTGAGTAGTCTTCTCTTGGTACTCCGTAGGTCTTTGGTGATTATATACGTCTACTGTGTTGTATCTGTCTGTTAACCCCAATATCGTAATGAATTCAATCCTCACACCTTTCCTTTGGTGAACCATAAGTTTGTATAATGAATCTCTGATTGCCCTTCTCCGTGGAAATATCTGCCCTGGTAGCAATTTATAGGTAACACCTATAAGTGATATGATATGATATGTGTCTTTCACTTTCTGACTTACTCCAAGTCACGTGATTACCTCGAGACTCATCTACGGTGCTGCAAATGGCATTGTGTCCTTTTTCTCCTTGGCGAATATTCTGTCTTAGCGAGGTCCATTTTCTGCAATGTGATTCCCTGAGGGCTGAGGATTAGCTGACCTGGGCAGCCTGACCCTGCCGGCAAGCCCTCCCCAGGTGTGCCTGGGTTGAGGTCAATATAAACAGCACTCCAGGCAGCAATAGCCCCTGCAGCTGTGCCTTACTCCATATTCTCTGCCCCGTCAGCAGTCTCGGGGCTGTGCTGGTGGGAGGGTGTGAGGGTCCACGGCTTTGTGGGTGGCCCGGTGTGAGTGGGGCTCTGCTGGACTTTCGGCAGGAGTTGCCAGGCTGCCACCTGTAAAGAAGAGGATGTGTCACCCATAACTTCCACTGGAATATCTCTCCGGGCTGAGGTGAGGAAGGAAAAAAAGGAGTGGGGGCCGGGACAGGAGGGGTATCTCAGGCAGGGCAATAGAAAGCTTCTAGAAGAGCGCCCGTGGCCAGTACCATCCTGGCTGACCTGCAGGCACCAAGTTGGCCTGCGTGCTGTCGCTGGTGTGGCTCCACGGCCCTTCCTCTAGGCTTTCAAGCCCTTGTACATATTCAGGTGTTTCACCTGGGAAGGGTGGGAACAGTTCAGCAGCAGCTGGCCTTTGGCTCAGCTCACGTTTACTCACAGAGGCCTCGGCACGGTCTCCCAGCTTTGCAATGAGGATGCTCCTGGCGAGGGCGGGCGGGGCTGCTGGCTGTATGGGAGATGATTCCCCACCTCTGACCAATTTCAGAATTGTTTACCACTGGAGCAAGTGCCTTGGTAGTGTTTTCCTCTGTATAACTGTTAGGTTCAGTTTTTTTTTTTTCTTTTTTGGTTCAAGTTAGATTTTATTCCTCATTTATGTATTTATAGATATAAGCATGGAAATAATTCATTCATATAAATACATCAGTGTGAATGGAAGAACTTTTTTTCTGTTTTATTTTTACATTTTATTTTTTAAAATTTTGAAATTTAATTTTAGTTATTTTTTTATACAGTAGGTTATTATTAGTTATCTATGTTATGCATAGACATGTATACAGGTCAATCCTAATCTCCCAACTCATCCCACCACCACCTCCCCATGGCTTCCCCCACTTTGTGTCCATACGTTTGTTCTCTACCTCTGTGTCTCTATTTCTGCCCTGCAAACCAGTTCATCTCTACCATTTTTCTAGGTTCCACATATAGGCATTAATATACAATATTTGTTTTTCTCTTTCTGGCTTACTTCACTCTGTAGGACAGTCTCTAGATCCATCAACTTCTCTACAAATGACCCAGTTTCATTCCTTTTTATGGCTGAGTAATATTCCATTTTATATATGTACCACATCTTTATCCATTCGTCTGTCTGCGGGCATTTATGTTGCTTCCATAACCTGGCTATTGTAAATAGTGCTGCAATGAACATTGTGGTGAATGTGTCTCTGTGATTTATGGTTTTCTCTGGGTATATGCCCAGAAGTGGGATTGCTGGATCCTATGGTAATTCTCTTTTTAGTTTTTTAAAGGAACCTCCATACTGTTCTCCATAGTGACTGTATCAATTTACATTCCCACCAATAGCGGAAGAGGGTTCCTTTTGTCCACACCCTCCCCAGAATTTGTTGTTTGTAGATTATCTGATGATGCCGATTCTAACAGGTGTGAGGTCTTACCTCATTGTAGTTTTGATTTGCATTTCTCTAATAATTAGTGATGTTGAGCAGCTTTTCATGTGCGTCTTGGCCATCTCTGTGTCTTCTTTGAAGAAACGTCTCTTTAGATCTTCTGCCCATTTTTGTATTTGGTTGTTTGTTTTATTAATATTAAGCTGCATGTGCTGTTTATATATATTGGAGATTAAACCTTTGTCCATTGATTCGTTTGTGAACGTTTTCGCCCATTCTGAGGGTTGCCTTTTTCCATTCCCTTTTTTTTTAACACAGAAAGAAAGAAAGCAAAAGAAGCAGAACACTAATGTGCGTGAAATATGCCTCTTGAAACTGTCGTTTTGAAATATGCACGTCTTTTGAATTTTTTGGTCGATATATGACCCCAGGATTTGTTTTCAGGGCAGGTGTCATTTACAGGCCTGTAATGATTTGGAATATCCACTGACCATTAGCGCTGGCATTAAACCTGCAGTTGTGTGAAACGGCCACAAGGTGGCAGCAGTTCTCCCTTACCAAATCTGGTTACTAGGGCAGCAGAGCCTCAATGGAAGTCGTGTTCGAGATTGGAATGTAGAACGGAATGTGCCAGGAGAAAGCCCCTCAAGTTTGTCTCACTACTTCTTGTTCGTGTTTTTAATTTAATTTTTTATTTTTTATTACAGCAAGTTTGAGTACAACGTTTAGCTTGTTGTAGGTGTGCAAGAGGTGGTTCTTTTACACATATACATATGTCTGTTCTTCCTGGGATCCTTTTCCCATGTACGTTATGACAGAATGTTGAGTAGTCTTCTCTTGGTACTCCGTAGGTCTTTGGTGATTATATACGTCTACTGTGTTGTATCTGTCTGTTAACCCCAATATCGTAATGAATTCAATCCTCACACCTTTCCTTTGGTGAACCATAAGTTTGTATAATGAATCTCTGATTGCCCTTCTCCGTGGAAATATCTGCCCTGGTAGCAATTTATAGGTAACACCTATAAGTGATATGATATGATATGTGTCTTTCACTTTCTGACTTACTCCAAGTCACGTGATTACCTCGAGACTCATCTACGGTGCTGCAAATGGCATTGTGTCCTTTTTCTCCTTGGCGAATATTCTGTCTTAGCGAGGTCCATTTTCTGCAATGTGATTCCCTGAGGGCTGAGGATTAGCTGACCTGGGCAGCCTGACCCTGCCGGCAAGCCCTCCCCAGGTGTGCCTGGGTTGAGGTCAATATAAACAGCACTCCAGGCAGCAATAGCCCCTGCAGCTGTGCCTTACTCCATATTCTCTGCCCCGTCAGCAGTCTCGGGGCTGTGCTGGTGGGAGGGTGTGAGGGTCCACGGCTTTGTGGGTGGCCCGGTGTGAGTGGGGCTCTGCTGGACTTTCGGCAGGAGTTGCCAGGCTGCCACCTGTAAAGAAGAGGATGTGTCACCCATAACTTCCACTGGAATATCTCTCCGGGCTGAGGTGAGGAAGGAAAAAAAGGAGTGGGGGCCGGGACAGGAGGGGTATCTCAGGCAGGGCAATAGAAAGCTTCCAGAAGAGCGCCCGTGGCCAGTACCATCCTGGCTGACCTGCAGGCACCAAGTTGGCCTGCGTGCTGTCGCTGGTGTGGCTCCACGGCCCTTCCTCTAGGCTTTCAAGCCCTTGTACATATTCAGGTGTTTCACCTGGGAAGGGTGGGAACAGTTCAGCAGCAGCTGGCCTTTGGCTCAGCTCACGTTTACTCACAGAGGCCTCGGCACGGTCTCCCAGCTTTGCAATGAGGATGCTCCTGGCGAGGGCGGGCGGGGCTGCTGGCTGTATGGGAGATGATTCCCCACCTCTGACCAATTTCAGAATTGTTTACCACTGGAGCAAGTGCCTTGGTAGTGTTTTCCTCTGTATAACTGTTAGGTTCAGTTTTTTTTTCTTTTTTCTTTCAAGTTAGATTTTATTCCTCATTTATGTATTTATAGATATAAGCATGGAAATAATTCATTCGTATAAATACATCAGTGTGAATGGAAGAACTTTTTTTCTGTTTTATTTTTACATTTTATTTTTTAAAATTTTGAAATTTAATTTTAGTTATTTTTTTATACAGTAGGTTATTATTAGTTATCTATGTTATGCATAGACATGTATACAGGTCAATCCTAATCTCCCAACTCATCCCACCACCACCTCCCCATGGCTTCCCCCACTTTGTGTCCATACGTTTGTTCTCTACCTCTGTGTCTCTATTTCTGCCCTGCAAACCAGTTCATCTCTACCATTTTTCTAGGTTCCACATATAGGCATTAATATACAATATTTGTTTTTCTCTTTCTGGCTTATTTCACTCTGTAGGACAGTCTCTAGATCCATCAACTTCTCTACAAATGACCCAGTTTCATTCCTTTTTATGGCTGAGTAATATTCCATTTTATATATGTACCACATCTTTATCCATTCGTCTGTCTGCGGGCATTTATGTTGCTTCCATAACCTGGCTATTGTAAATAGTGCTGCAATGAACATTGTGGTGAATGTGTCTCTGTGATTTATGGTTTTCTCTGGGTATATGCCCAGAAGTGGGATTGCTGGATCCTATGGTAATTCTCTTTTTAGTTTTTTAAAGGAACCTCCATACTGTTCTCCATAGTGACTGTATCAATTTACATTCCCACCAATAGCGGAAGAGGGTTCCTTTTGTCCACACCCTCCCCAGAATTTGTTGTTTGTAGATTATCTGATGATGCCGATTCTAACAGGTGTGAGGTCTTACCTCATTGTAGTTTTGATTTGCATTTCTCTAATAATTAGTGATGTTGAGCAGCTTTTCATGTGCGTCTTGGCCATCTCTGTGTCTTCTTTGAAGAAACGTCTCTTTAGATCTTCTGCCCATTTTTGTATTTGGTTGTTTGTTTTATTAATATTAAGCTGCATGCGCTGTTTATATATATTGGAGATTAAACCTTTGTCCATTGATTCGTTTGTGAACGTTTTCGCCCATTCTGAGGGTTGCCTTTTTCCATTCCCTTTTTTTTTAACACAGAAAGAAAGAAAGCAAAAGAAGCAGAACACTAATGTGCGTGAAATATGCCTCTTGAAACTGTCGTTTTGAAATATGCACGTCTTTTGAATTTTTTGGTCGATATATGACCCCAGGATTTGTTTTCAGGGCAGGTGTCATTTACAGGCCTGTAATGATTTGGAATATCCACTGACCATTAGCGCTGGCATTAAACCTGCAGTTGTGTGAAACGGCCACAAGGTGGCAGCAGTTCTCCCTTACCAAATCTGGTTACTAGGGCAGCAGAGCCTCAATGGAAGTCGTGTTCGAGATTGGAATGTAGAACGGAATGTGCCAGGAGAAAGCCCCTCAAGTTTGTCTCACTACTTCTTGTTCGTGTTTTTAATTTAATTTTTTATTTTTTATTACAGCAAGTTTGAGTACAACGTTTAGCTTGTTGTAGGTGTGCAAGAGGTGGTTCTTTTACACATATACATATGTCTGTTCTTCCTGGGATCCTTTTCCCATGTACGTTATGACAGAATGTTGAGTAGTCTTCTCTTGGTACTCCGTAGGTCTTTGGTGATTATATACGTCTACTGTGTTGTATCTGTCTGTTAACCCCAATATCGTAATGAATTCAATCCTCACACCTTTCCTTTGGTGAACCATAAGTTTGTATAATGAATCTCTGATTGCCCTTCTCCGTGGAAATATCTGCCCTGGTAGCAATTTATAGGTAACACCTATAAGTGATATGATATGATATGTGTCTTTCACTTTCTGACTTACTCCAAGTCACGTGATTACCTCGAGACTCATCTACGGTGCTGCAAATGGCATTGTGTCCTTTTTCTCCTTGGCGAATATTCTGTCTTAGCGAGGTCCATTTTCTGCAATGTGATTCCCTGAGGGCTGAGGATTAGCTGACCTGGGCAGCCTGACCCTGCCGGCAAGCCCTCCCCAGGTGTGCCTGGGTTGAGGTCCATATAAACAGCACTCCAGGCAGCAATAGCCCCTGCAGCTGTGCCTTACTCCATATTCTCTGCCCCGTCAGCAGTCTCGGGGCTGTGCTGGTGGGAGGGTGTGAGGGTCCACGGCTTTGTGGGTGGCCCGGTGTGAGTGGGGCTCTGCTGGACTTTCGGCAGGAGTTGCCAGGCTGCCACCTGTAAAGAAGAGGATGTGTCACCCATAACTTCCACTGGAATATCTCTCCGGGCTGAGGTGAGGAAGGAAAAAAAGGAGTGGGGGCCGGGACAGGAGGGGTATCTCAGGCAGGGCAATAGAAAGCTTCCAGAAGAGCGCCCGTGGCCAGTACCATCCTGGCTGACCTGCAGGCACCAAGTTGGCCTGCGTGCTGTCGCTGGTGTGGCTCCACGGCCCTTCCTCTAGGCTTTCAAGCCCTTGTACATATTCAGGTGTTTCACCTGGGAAGGGTGGGAACAGTTCAGCAGCAGCTGGCCTTTGGCTCAGCTCACGTTTACTCACAGAGGCCTCGGCACGGTCTCCCAGCTTTGCAATGAGGATGCTCCTGGCGAGGGCGGGCGGGGCTGCTGGCTGTATGGGAGATGATTCCCCACCTCTGACCAATTTCAGAATTGTTTACCACTGGAGCAAGTGCCTTGGTAGTGTTTTCCTCTGTATAACTGTTAGGTTCAGTTTTTTTTTCTTTTTTCTTTCAAGTTAGATTTTATTCCTCATTTATGTATTTATAGATATAAGCATGGAAATAATTCATTCGTATAAATACATCAGTGTGAATGGAAGAACTTTTTTTCTGTTTTATTTTTACATTTTATTTTTTAAAATTTTGAAATTTAATTTTAGTTATTTTTTTATACAGTAGGTTATTATTAGTTATCTATTTTATGCATAGACATGTATACAGGTCAATCCTAATCTCCCAAGTCATCCCACCACCACCACCACATGGCTTCCCCCACTTTGTGTCCATACGTTTGTTCTCTACCTCTGTGTCTCTATTTCTGCCCTGCAAACCAGTTCATCTCTACCATTTTTCTAGGTTCCACATATAGGCATTAATATACAATATTTGTTTTTCTCTTTCTGGCTTACTTCACTCTGTATGACAGTCTCTAGATCCATCAACTTCTCTACAAATGACCCAGTTTCATTCCTTTTTATGGCTGAGTAATATTCCATTTTATATATGTACCACATCTTTATCCATTCGTCTGTCTGTGGGCATTTATGTTGCTTCCATAACCTGGCTATTGTAAATAGTGCTGCAATGAACATTGTGGTGAATGTGTCTCTGTGATTTATGGTTTTCTCTGGGTATATGCCCAGAAGTGGGATTGCTGGATCCTATGGTAATTCTCTTTTTAGTTTTTTAAAGGAACCTCCATACTGTTCTCCATAGTGACTGTATCAATTTACATTCCCACCAATAGCGGAAGAGGGTTCCTTTTGTCCACCCCCTCCCCAGAATTTGTTGTTTGTAGATTATCTGATGATGCCGATTCTAACAGGTGTGAGGTCTTACCTCATTGTAGTTTTGATTTGCATTTCTCTAATAATTAGTGATGTTGAGCAGCTTTTCATGTGCGTCTTGGCCATCTCTGTGTCTTCTTTGAAGAAACGTCTCTTTAGATCTTCTGCCCATTTTTGTATTGGGTTGTTTGTTTTATTAATATTAAGCTGCATGCGCTGTTTATATATATTGGAGATTAAACCTTTGTCCATTGATTCGTTTGTGAACGTTTTCGCCCATTCTGAGGGTTGCCTTTTTCCATTCCCGTTTTTTTTAACAAAGAAAGAAAGAAAGCAAAAGAAGCAGAACACTAATGTGCGTGAAATATGCCTCTTGAAACTGTCGTTTTGAAATATGCACGTCTTTTGAATTTTTTGGTCGATATATGACCCCAGGATTTGTTTTCAGGGCAGGTGTCATTTACAGGCCTGTAATGATTTGGAATATCCACTGACCATTAGCGCTGGCATTAAACCTGCAGTTGTGTGAAACGGCCACAAGGTGGCAGCAGTTCTCCCTTACCAAATCTGGTTACTAGGGCAGCAGAGCCTCAATGGAAGTCGTGTTCGAGATTGGAATGTAGAACGGAATGTGCCAGGAGAAAGCCCCTCAAGTTTGTCTCACTACTTCTTGTTCGTGTTTTTAATTTAATTTTTTATTTTTTATTACAGCAAGTTTGAGTACAACGTTTAGCTTGTTGTAGGTGTGCAAGAGGTGGTTCTTTTACACATATACATATGTCTGTTCTTCCTGGGATCCTTTTCCCATGTACGTTATGACAGAATGTTGAGTAGTCTTCTCTTGGTACTCCGTAGGTCTTTGGTGATTATATACGTCTACTGTGTTTGTATCTGTCTGTTAACCCCAATATCGTAATGAATTCAATCCTCACACCTTTCCTTTGGTGAACCATAAGTTTGTTTAATGAATCTGTGATTGCCCTCCTCCGTGGAAATATCTGCCCTGGTAGCAATTTATAGGTAACACCTATAAGTGATATGATATGATATGTGTCTTTCACTTTCTGACTTACTCCAAGTCACGTGATTACCTCGAGACTCATCTACGGTGCTGCAAATGGCATTGTGTCCTTTTTCTCCTTGGCGAATATTCTGTCTTAGCGAGGTCCATTTTCTGCAATGTGATTCCCTGAGGGCTGAGGATTAGCTGACCTGGGCAGCCTGACCCTGCCGGCAAGCCCTCCCCAGGTGTGCCTGGGTTGAGGTCAATATAAACATCACTCCAGGCAGCAATAGCCCCTGCAGCTGTGCCTTACTCCATATCCTCTGCCCCGTCAGCAGTCTCGGGGCTGTGCTGGTGGGAGGGTGTGAGGGTCCACGGCATTGTGGGTGGCCCGGTGTGAGTGGGGCTCTGCTGGACTTTCGGCAGGAGTTGCCAGGCTGCCACCTGTAAAGAAGAGGATGTGTCACCCATAACTTCCCCTGGAATATCTCTCCGGGCTGAGGTGAGGAAGGAAAAAAAGGAGTGGGGGCCGTGACAGGAGGGGTATCTCAGGCAGGGCAATAGAAAGCTTCCAGAAGAGCGCCCGTGGCCAGTACCATCCTGGCTGACCTGCAGGCACCAAGTTGGCCTGCGTGCTGTCGCTGGTGTGGCTCCACGGCCCTTCCTCTAGGCTTTCAAGCCCTTGTACATATTCAGGTGTTTCACCTGGGAAGGGTGGGAACAGTTCAGCAGCAGCTGGCCTTTGGCTCAGCTCACGTTAACTCACAGAGGCCTCGGCACGGTCTCCCAGCTTTGCAATGAGGATGCTCCTGGCGAGGGCGGGCGGGGCTGCTGGCTGTATGGGAGATGATTCCCCACCTCTGACCAATTTCAGAATTGTTTACCACTGGAGCAAGTGCCTTGGTAGTGTTTTCCTCTGTATAACTGTTAGGTTCAGTTTTTTTTTTCTTTTTTGGTTCAAGTTAGATTTTATTCCTCATTTATGTATTTATAGATAGAAGCATGGAAATAATTCATTCGTATAAATACATCAGTGTGAATGGAAGAACATTTTTTCTGTTTTATTTTTACATTTTATTTTTTAAAATTTTGAAATTTAATTTTAGTTATTTTTTATACAATAGGTTATTATTAGTTATCTATTTTATGCATAGACATGTATACAGGTCAATCCTAATCTCCCAAGTCATCCCACCACCACCACCCCATGGCTTCCCCCACTTTGTGTCCATACGTTTGTTCTCTACCTCTGTGTCTCTATTTCTGCCCTGCAAACCAGTTCATCTCTACCATTTTTCTAGGTTCCACATATAGGCATTAATATACAATATTTGTTTTTCTCTTTCTGGCTTACTTCACTCTGTATGACAGTCTCTAGATCCATCAACTTCTCTACAAATGACCCAGTTTCATTCCTTTTTATGGCTGAGTAATATTCCATTTTATATATGTACCACATCTTTATCCATTCGTCTGTCTGTGGGCATTTATGTTGCTTCCATAACCTGGCTATTGTAAATAGTGCTGCAATGAACATTGTGGTGAATGTGTCTCTGTGATTTATGGTTTTCTCTGGGTATATGCCCAGAAGTGGGATTGCTGGATCCTATGGTAATTCTCTTTTTAGTTTTTTAAAGGAACCTCCATACTGTTCTCCATAGTGACTGTATCAATTTACATTCCCACCAATAGCGGAAGAGGGTTCCTTTTGTCCACACCCTCCCCAGAATTTGTTGTTTGTAGATTATCTGATGATGCCGATTCTAACAGGTGTGAGGTCTTACCTCATTGTAGTTTTGATTTGCATTTCTCTAATAATTAGTGATGTTGAGCAGCTTTTCATGTGCGTCTTGGCCATCTCTGTGTCTTCTTTGAAGAAACGTCTCTTTAGATCTTCTGCCCATTTTTGTATTGGGTTGTTTGTTTTATTAATATTAAGCTGCATGTGCTGTTTATATATATTGGAGATTACACCTTTGTCCATTGATTCGTTTGTGAACGTTTTCGCCCATTCTGAGGGTTGCCTTTTTCCATTCCCGTTTTTTTTAACAAAGAAAGAAAGAAAGCAAAAGAAGCAGAACACTAATGTGCGTGAAATATGCCTCTTGAAACTGTCGTTTTGAAATATGGACGTCTTTTGAATTTTTTGGTCGATATATGACCCCAGGATTTGTTTTCAGGGCAGGTGTCATTTACAGGCCTGTAATGATTTGGAATATCCACTGACCATTAGCGCTGGCATTAAACCTGCAGTTGTGTGAAACGGCCACAAGGTGGCAGCAGTTCTCCCTTACCAAATCTGGTTACTAGGGCAGCAGAGCCTCAATGGAAGTCGTGTTCGAGATTGGAATGTAGAACGGAATGTGCCAGGAGAAAGCCCCTCAAGTTTGTCTCACTACTTCTTGTTCGTGTTTTTAATTTATTTTTTTATTTTTTATTACAGCAAGTTTGAGTACAACGTTTAGCTTGTTGTAGGTGTGCAAGAGGTGGTTCTTTTACACATATACATATGTCTGTTCTTCCTGGGATCCTTTTCCCATGTACGTTATGACAGAATGTTGAGTAGTCTTCTCTTGGTACTCCGTAGGTCTTTGGTGATTATATACGTCTACTGTGTTTGTATCTGTCTGTTAACCCCAATATCGTAATGAATTCAATCCTCACACCTTTCCTTTGGTGAACCCTAAGTTTGTTTAATGAATCTGTGATTGCCCTTCTCCGTGGAAATATCTGCCCTGGTATCAATTTATAGGTAACACCTATAAGTGATATGATATGATATGTGTCTTTCACTTTCTGACTTACTCCAAGTCACGTGATTACCTCGAGACTCATCTACGGTGCTGCAAATGGCATTGTGTCCTTTTTCTCCTTGGCGAATATTCTGTCTTAGCGAGGTCCATTTTCTGCAATGTGATTCCCTGAGGGCTGAGGATTAGCTGACCTGGGCAGCCTGACCCTGCCGGCAAGCCCTCCCCAGGTGTGCCTGGGTTGAGGTCAATATAAACAGCACTCCAGGCAGCAATAGGCCCTGCAGCTGTGCCTTACTCCATATTCTCTGCCCCGTCAGCAGTCTCGGGGCTGTGCTGGTGGGAGGGTGTGAGGGTCCACGGCTTTGTGGGTGGCCCGGTGTGAGTGGGGCTCTGCTGGACTTTCGGCAGGAGTTGCCAGGCTGCCACCTGTAAAGAAGAGGATGTGTCACCCATAACTTCCACTGGAATATCTCTCCGGGCTGAGGTGAGGAAGGAAAAAAAGGAGTGGGGGCCGGGACAGGAGGGGTATCTCAGGCAGGGCAATAGAAAGCTTCCAGAAGAGCGCCCGTGGCCAGTACCATCCTGGCTGACCTGCAGGCACCAAGTTGGCCTGCGTGCTGTCGCTGGTGTGGCTCCACGGCCCTTCCTCTAGGCTTTCAAGCCCTTGTACATATTCAGGTGTTTCACCTGGGAAGGGTGGGAACAGTTCAGCAGCATCTGGCCTGGGGCTCAGCTCACGTTTACTCACAGAGGCCTCGGCACGGTCTCCCAGCTTTGCAATGAGGATGCTCCTGGCGAGGGCGGGCGGGGCTGCTGGCTGTATGGGAGATGATTCCCCACCTCTGACCAATTTCAGAATTGTTTACCACTGGAGCAAGTGCCTTGGTAGTGTTTTCCTCTGTATAAATGTTAGGTTCAGTTTTTTTTTTTTCTTTTTTGGTTCAAGTTAGATTTTATTCCTCATTTATGTATTTATAGATATAAGCATAGAAATAATTCATTCGTATAAATACATCAGTGTGAATGGAAGAACTTTTTTTCTGTTTTATTTTTACATTTTATTTTTTAAAATTTTGAAATTTAATTTTAGTTATTATTTATACAGTAGGTTATTATTAGTTATCTATTTTATGCATAGACATGTATACAGGTCAATCCTAATCTCCCAAGTCATCCCACCACCACCACCACATGGCTTCCCCCACTTTGTGTCCATACGTTTGTTCTCTACCTCTGTGTCTCTATTTCTGCCCTGCAAACCAGTTCATCTCTACCATTTTTCTAGGTTCCACATATAGGCATTAATATACAATATTTGTTTTTCTCTTTCTGGCTTACTTCACTCTGTATGACAGCCTCTAGATCCATCAACTTCTCTACAAATGTCCCAGTTTCATTCCTTTTTATGGCTGAGTAATATTCCATTTTATATATGTACCACATCTTTATCCATTCGTCTGTCTGTGGGCATTTATGTTGCTTCCATTACCTGGCTATTGTAAATAGTGCTGCAATGAACACTGTGGTGAATGTGTCTCTGTGATTTATGGTTTTCTCTGGGTATATGCCCAGAAGTGGGATTGCTGGATCCTATGGTAATTCTCTTTTTAGTTTTTTAAAGGAACCTCCACACTGTTCTCCATAGTGACTGTATCAATTTACATTCCCACCAATAGCGGAAGAGGGTTCCTTTTGTCCACACCCTCCCCAGAATTTGTTGTTTGTAGATTATCTGATGATGCCGATTCTAACAGGTGTGAGGTCTTACCTCATTGTAGTTTTGATTTGCATTTCTCTAATAATTAGTGATGTTGAGCAGCTTTTCATGTGCGTCTTGGCCATCTCTGTGTCTTCTTTGAAGACACGTCTCTTTAGATCTTCTGCCCATTTTTGTATTGGGTTGTTTGTTTTATTAATATTAAGCTGCATGAGCTGTTTATATATATTGGAGATTAAACCTTTGTCCATTGATTCGTTTGTGAACGTTTCCGCCCATTCTGAGGGTTGCCTTTTTCCATTCCCGTTTTTTTTAACAAAGAAAGAAAGAAAGCAAAAGAAGCAGAACACTAATGTGCGTGAAATATGCCTCTTGAAACTGTCGTTTTGAAATATGGACGTCTTTTGAATTTTTTGGTCGATATATGACCCCAGGATTTGTTTTCAGGGCAGGTGTCATTTACAGGCCTGTAATGATTTGGAATATCCACTGACCATTAGCGCTGGCATTAAACCTGCAGTTGTGTGAAACGGCCACAAGGTGGCAGCAGTTCTCCCTTACCAAATCTGGTTACTAGGGCAGCAGAGCCTCAATTGAAGTCGTGTTCGAGATTGGAATGTAGAACGGAATGTGCCAGGAGAAAGCCCCTCAAGTTTGTCTCACTACTTCTTGTTCGTGTTTTTAATTTAATTTTTTATTTTTTATTACAGCAAGTTTGAGTACAACGTTTAGCTTGTTGTAGGTGTGCAAGAGGTGGTTCTTTTACACATATACATATGTCTGTTCTTCCTGGGATCCTTTTCCCATGTACGTTATGACAGAATGTTGAGTAGTCTTCTCTTGGTACTCCGTAGGTCTTTGGTGATTATATACGTCTACTGTGTTTGTATCTGTCTGTTAACCCCAATATCGTAATGAATTCAATCCTCACACCTTTCCTTTGGTGAACCATAAGTTTGTTTAATGAATCTGTGATTGCCCTTCTCCGTGGAAATATCTGCCCTGGTATCAATTTATAGGTAACACCTATAAGTGATATGATATGATATGTGTCTTTCACTTTCTGACTTACTCCAAGTCACGTGATTACCTCGAGACTCATCTACGTTGCTGCAAATGGCATTGTGTCCTTTTTCTCCTTGGCGAATATTCTGTCTTAGCGAGGTCCATTTTCTGCAATGTGATTCCCTGAGGGCTGAGGATTAGCTGACCTGGGCAGCCTGACCCTGCCGGCAAGCCCTCCCCAGGTGTGCCTGGGTTGAGGTCAATATAAACATCACTCCAGGCAGCAATAGTCCCTGCAGCTGTGCCTGACTCCATATCCTCTGCCCCGTCAGCAGTCTCGGGGCTGTGCTGGTGGGAGGGTGTGAGGGTCCACGGCTTTGTGGGTGGCCCAGTGTGAGTGGGGCTCTGCTGGACTTTCGGCAGGAGTTGCCTGGCTGCCACCTGTAAAGAAGAGGATGTGTCACCCATAACTTCCACTGGAATATCTCTCCGGGCTGAGGTGAGGAAGGAAAAAAAGGAGTGGGGGCCGGGACAGGAGGGGTATCTCAGGCAGGGCAATAGAAAGCTTCCAGAAGAGCGCCCGTGGCCAGTACCATCCTGGCTGACCTGCAGGCACCAAGTTGGCCTGCGTGCTGTCGCTGGTGTGGCTCCACGGCCCTTCCTCTAGGCTTTCAAGCCCTTGTACATATTCAGGTGTTTCACCTGGGAAGGGTGGGAACAGTTCAGCAGCAGCTGGCCTTTGGCTCAGCTCACGTTAACTCACAGAGGCCTCGGCACGGTCTCCCAGCTTTGCAATGAGGATGCTCCTGGCGAGGGCGGGCGGGGCTGCTGGCTGTATGGGAGATGATTCCCCACCTCTGACCAATTTCAGAATTGTTTACCACTGGAGCAAGTGCCTTGGTAGTGTTTTCCTCTGTATAACTGTTAGGTTCAGTTTTTTTTTTTCTTTTTTGGTTCAAGTTAGATTTTATTCCTCATTTATGTATTTATAGATAGAAGCATGGAAATAATTCATTCGTATAAATACATCAGTGTGAATGGAAGAACATTTTTTCTGTTTTATTTTTACATTTTATTTTTTAAAATTTTGAAATTTAATTTTAGTTATTTTTTATACAATAGGTTATTATTAGTTATCTATTTTATGCATAGACATGTATACAGGTCAATCCTAATCTCCCAAGTCATCCCACCACCACCACCCCATGGCTTCCCCCACTTTGTGTCCATACGTTTGTTCTCTACCTCTGTGTCTCTATTTCTGCCCTGCAAACCAGTTCATCTCTACCATTTTTCTAGGTTCCACATATAGGCATTAATATACAATATTTGTTTTTCTCTTTCTGGCTTACTTCACTCTGTATGACAGTCTCTAGATCCATCAACTTCTCTACAAATGACCCAGTTTCATTCCTTTTTATGGCTGAGTAATATTCCATTTTATATATGTACCACATCTTTATCCATTCGTCTGTCTGTGGGCATTTATGTTGCTTCCATAACCTGGCTATTGTAAATAGTGCTGCAATGAACATTGTGGTGAATGTGTCTCTGTGATTTATGGTTTTCTCTGGGTATATGCCCAGAAGTGGGATTGCTGGATCCTATGGTAATTCTCTTTTTAGTTTTTTAAAGGAACCTCCATACTGTTCTCCATAGTGACTGTATCAATTTACATTCCCACCAATAGCGGAAGAGGGTTCCTTTTGTCCACACCCTCCCCAGAATTTGTTGTTTGTAGATTATCTGATGATGCCGATTCTAACAGGAGTGAGGTCTTACCTCATTGTAGTTTTGATTTGCATTTCTCTAATAATTAGTGATGTTGAGCAGCTTTTCATGTGCGTCTTGGCCACCTCTGTGTCTTCTTTGAAGAAACGTCTCTTTAGATCTTCTGCCCATTTTTGTATTGGGTTGTTTGTTTTATTAATATTAAGCTGCATGTGCTGTTTATATATATTGGAGATTACACCTTTGTCCATTGATTCGTTTGTGAACGTTTTCGCCCATTCTGAGGGTTGCCTTTTTCCATTCCCGTTTTTTTTAACAAAGAAAGAAAGAAAGCAAAAGAAGCAGAACACTAATGTGCGTGAAATATGCCTCTTGAAACTGTCGTTTTGAAATATGGACGTCTTTTGAATTTTTTGGTCGATATATGACCCCAGGATTTGTTTTCAGGGCAGGTGTCATTTACAGGCCTGTAATGATTTGGAATATCCACTGACCATTAGCGCTGGCATTAAACCTGCAGTTGTGTGAAACGGCCACAAGGTGGCAGCAGTTCTCCCTTACCAAATCTGGTTACTAGGGCAGCAGAGCCTCAATGGAAGTCGTGTTCGAGATTGGAATGTAGAACGGAATGTGCCAGGAGAAAGCCCCTCAAGTTTGTCTCACTACTTCTTGTTCGTGTTTTTAATTTATTTTTTTATTTTTTATTACAGCAAGTTTGAGTACAACGTTTAGCTTGTTGTAGGTGTGCAAGAGGTGGTTCTTTTACACATATACATATGTCTGTTCTTCCTGGGATCCTTTTCCCATGTACGTTATGACAGAATGTTGAGTAGTCTTCTCTTGGTACTCCGTAGGTCTTTGGTGATTATATACGTCTACTGTGTTTGTATCTGTCTGTTAACCCCAATATCGTAATGAATTCAATCCTCACACCTTTCCTTTGGTGAACCCTAAGTTTGTTTAATGAATCTGTGATTGCCCTTCTCCGTGGAAATATCTGCCCTGGTATCAATTTATAGGTAACACCTATAAGTGATATGATATGATATGTGTCTTTCACTTTCTGACTTACTCCAAGTCACGTGATTACCTCGAGACTCATCTACGGTGCTGCAAATGGCATTGTGTCCTTTTTCTCCTTGGCGAATATTCTGTCTTAGCGAGGTCCATTTTCTGCAATGTGATTCCCTGAGGGCTGAGGATTAGCTGACCTGGGCAGCCTGACCCTGCCGGCAAGCCCTCCCCAGGTGTGCCTGGGTTGAGGTCAATATAAACAGCACTCCAGGCAGCAATAGGCCCTGCAGCTGTGCCTTACTCCATATTCTCTGCCCCGTCAGCAGTCTCGGGGCTGTGCTGGTGGGAGGGTGTGAGGGTCCACGGCTTTGTGGGTGGCCCGGTGTGAGTGGGGCTCTGCTGGACTTTCGGCAGGAGTTGCCAGGCTGCCACCTGTAAAGAAGAGGATGTGTCACCCATAACTTCCACTGGAATATCTCTCCGGGCTGAGGTGAGGAAGGAAAAAAAGGAGTGGGGGCCGGGACAGGAGGGGTATCTCAGGCAGGGCAATAGAAAGCTTCCAGAAGAGCGCCCGTGGCCAGTACCATCCTGGCTGACCTGCAGGCACCAAGTTGGCCTGCGTGCTGTCGCTGGTGTGGCTCCACGGCCCTTCCTCTAGGCTTTCAAGCCCTTGTACATATTCAGGTGTTTCACCTGGGAAGGGTGGGAACAGTTCAGCAGCAGCTGGCCTTTGGCTCAGCTCACGTTTACTCACAGAGGCCTCGGCACGGTCTCCCAGCTTTGCAATGAGGATGCTCCTGGCGAGGGCGGGCGGGGCTGCTGGCTGTATGGGAGATGATTCCCCACCTCTGACCAATTTCAGAATTGTTTACCACTGGAGCAAGTGCCTTGGTAGTGTTTTCCTCTGTATAACTGTTAGGTTCAGTTTTTTTTTTTTCTTTTTTGGTTCAAGTTAGATTTTATTCCTCATTTATGTATTTATAGATATAAGCATGGAAATAATTCATTCATATAAATACATCAGTGTGAATGGAAGAACTTTTTTTCTGTTTTATTTTTACATTTTATTTTTTAAAATTTTGAAATTTAATTTTAGTTATTTTTTTATACAGTAGGTTATTATTAGTTATCTATGTTATGCATAGACATGTATACAGGTCAATCCTAATCTCCCAACTCATCCCACCACCACCTCCCCATGGCTTCCCCCACTTTGTGTCCATACGTTTGTTCTCTACCTCTGTGTCTCTATTTCTGCCCTGCAAACCAGTTCATCTCTACCATTTTTCTAGGTTCCACATATAGGCATTAATATACAATATTTGTTTTTCTCTTTCTGGCTTACTTCACTCTGTAGGACAGTCTCTAGATCCATCAACTTCTCTACAAATGACCCAGTTTCATTCCTTTTTATGGCTGAGTAATATTCCATTTTATATATGTACCACATCTTTATCCATTCGTCTGTCTGCGGGCATTTATGTTGCTTCCATAACCTGGCTATTGTAAATAGTGCTGCAATGAACATTGTGGTGAATGTGTCTCTGTGATTTATGGTTTTCTCTGGGTATATGCCCAGAAGTGGGATTGCTGGATCCTATGGTAATTCTCTTTTTAGTTTTTTAAAGGAACCTCCATACTGTTCTCCATAGTGACTGTATCAATTTACATTCCCACCAATAGCGGAAGAGGGTTCCTTTTGTCCACACCCTCCCCAGAATTTGTTGTTTGTAGATTATCTGATGATGCCGATTCTAACAGGTGTGAGGTCTTACCTCATTGTAGTTTTGATTTGCATTTCTCTAATAATTAGTGATGTTGAGCAGCTTTTCATGTGCGTCTTGGCCATCTCTGTGTCTTCTTTGAAGAAACGTCTCTTTAGATCTTCTGCCCATTTTTGTATTTGGTTGTTTGTTTTATTAATATTAAGCTGCATGCGCTGTTTATATATATTGGAGATTAAACCTTTGTCCATTGATTCGTTTGTGAACGTTTTCGCCCATTCTGAGGGTTGCCTTTTTCCATTCCCTTTTTTTTTAACACAGAAAGAAAGAAAGCAAAAGAAGCAGAACACTAATGTGCGTGAAATATGCCTCTTGAAACTGTCGTTTTGAAATATGCACGTCTTTTGAATTTTTTGGTCGATATATGACCCCAGGATTTGTTTTCAGGGCAGGTGTCATTTACAGGCCTGTAATGATTTGGAATATCCACTGACCATTAGCGCTGGCATTAAACCTGCAGTTGTGTGAAACGGCCACAAGGTGGCAGCAGTTCTCCCTTACCAAATCTGGTTACTAGGGCAGCAGAGCCTCAATGGAAGTCGTGTTCGAGATTGGAATGTAGAACGGAATGTGCCAGGAGAAAGCCCCTCAAGTTTGTCTCACTACTTCTTGTTCGTGTTTTTAATTTAATTTTTTATTTTTTATTACAGCAAGTTTGAGTACAACGTTTAGCTTGTTGTAGGTGTGCAAGAGGTGGTTCTTTTACACATATACATATGTCTGTTCTTCCTGGGATCCTTTTCCCATGTACGTTATGACAGAATGTTGAGTAGTCTTCTCTTGGTACTCCGTAGGTCTTTGGTGATTATATACGTCTACTGTGTTTGTATCTGTCTGTTAACCCCAATATCGTAATGAATTCAATCCTCACACCTTTCCTTTGGTGAACCATAAGTTTGTATAATGAATCTCTGATTGCCCTTCTCCGTGGAAATATCTGCCCTGGTAGCAATTTATAGGTAACACCTATAAGTGATATGATATGATATGTGTCTTTCACTTTCTGACTTACTCCAAGTCACGTGATTACCTCGAGACTCATCTACGGTGCTGCAAATGGCATTGTGTCCTTTTTCTCCTTGGCGAATATTCTGTCTTAGCGAGGTCCATTTTCTGCAATGTGATTCCCTGAGGGCTGAGGATTAGCTGACCTGGGCAGCCTGACCCTGCCGGCAAGCCCTCCCCAGGTGTGCCTGGGTTGAGGTCAATATAAACAGCACTCCAGGCAGCAATAGCCCCTGCAGCTGTGCCTTACTCCATATTCTCTGCCCCGTCAGCAGTCTCGGGGCTGTGCTGGTGGGAGGGTGTGAGGGTCCACGGCTTTGTGGGTGGCCCGGTGTGAGTGGGGCTCTGCTGGACTTTCGGCAGGAGTTGCCAGGCTGCCACCTGTAAAGAAGAGGATGTGTCACCCATAACTTCCACTGGAATATCTCTCCGGGCTGAGGTGAGGAAGGAAAAAAAGGAGTGGGGGCCGGGACAGGAGGGGTATCTCAGGCAGGGCAATAGAAAGCTTCCAGAAGAGCGCCCGTGGCCAGTACCATCCTGGCTGACCTGCAGGCACCAAGTTGGCCTGCGTGCTGTCGCTGGTGTGGCTCCACGGCCCTTCCTCTAGGCTTTCAAGCCCTTGTACATATTCAGGTGTTTCACCTGGGAAGGGTGGGAACAGTTCAGCAGCAGCTGGCCTTTGGCTCAGCTCACGTTTACTCACAGAGGCCTCGGCACGGTCTCCCAGCTTTGCAATGAGGATGCTCCTGGCGAGGGCGGGCGGGGCTGCTGGCTGTATGGGAGATGATTCCCCACCTCTGACCAATTTCAGAATTGTTTACCACTGGAGCAAGTGCCTTGGTAGTGTTTTCCTCTGTATAACTGTTAGGTTCAGTTTTTTTTTTTTCTTTTTTGGTTCAAGTTAGATTTTATTCCTCATTTATGTATTTATAGATATAAGCATGGAAATAATTCATTCATATAAATACATCAGTGTGAATGGAAGAACTTTTTTTCTGTTTTATTTTTACATTTTATTTTTTAAAATTTTGAAATTTAATTTTAGTTATTTTTTTATACAGTAGGTTATTATTAGTTATCTATGTTATGCATAGACATGTATACAGGTCAATCCTAATCTCCCAACTCATCCCACCACCACCTCCCCATGGCTTCCCCCACTTTGTGTCCATACGTTTGTTCTCTACCTCTGTGTCTCTATTTCTGCCCTGCAAACCAGTTCATCTCTACCATTTTTCTAGGTTCCACATATAGGCATTAATATACAATATTTGTTTTTCTCTTTCTGGCTTACTTCACTCTGTAGGACAGTCTCTAGATCCATCAACTTCTCTACAAATGACCCAGTTTCATTCCTTTTTATGGCTGAGTAATATTCCATTTTATATATGTACCACATCTTTATCCATTCGTCTGTCTGCGGGCATTTATGTTGCTTCCATAACCTGGCTATTGTAAATAGTGCTGCAATGAACATTGTGGTGAATGTGTCTCTGTGATTTATGGTTTTCTCTGGGTATATGCCCAGAAGTGGGATTGCTGGATCCTATGGTAATTCTCTTTTTAGTTTTTTAAAGGAACCTCCATACTGTTCTCCATAGTGACTGTATCAATTTACATTCCCACCAATAGCGGAAGAGGGTTCCTTTTGTCCACACCCTCCCCAGAATTTGTTGTTTGTAGATTATCTGATGATGCCGATTCTAACAGGTGTGAGGTCTTACCTCATTGTAGTTTTGATTTGCATTTCTCTAATAATTAGTGATGTTGAGCAGCTTTTCATGTGCGTCTTGGCCATCTCTGTGTCTTCTTTGAAGAAACGTCTCTTTAGATCTTCTGCCCATTTTTGTATTTGGTTGTTTGTTTTATTAATATTAAGCTGCATGCGCTGTTTATATATATTGGAGATTAAACCTTTGTCCATTGATTCGTTTGTGAACGTTTTCGCCCATTCTGAGGGTTGCCTTTTTCCATTCCCTTTTTTTTTAACACAGAAAGAAAGAAAGCAAAAGAAGCAGAACACTAATGTGCGTGAAATATGCCTCTTGAAACTGTCGTTTTGAAATATGCACGTCTTTTGAATTTTTTGGTCGATATATGACCCCAGGATTTGTTTTCAGGGCAGGTGTCATTTACAGGCCTGTAATGATTTGGAATATCCACTGACCATTAGCGCTGGCATTAAACCTGCAGTTGTGTGAAACGGCCACAAGGTGGCAGCAGTTCTCCCTTACCAAATCTGGTTACTAGGGCAGCAGAGCCTCAATGGAAGTCGTGTTCGAGATTGGAATGTAGAACGGAATGTGCCAGGAGAAAGCCCCTCAAGTTTGTCTCACTACTTCTTGTTCGTGTTTTTAATTTAATTTTTTATTTTTTATTACAGCAAGTTTGAGTACAACGTTTAGCTTGTTGTAGGTGTGCAAGAGGTGGTTCTTTTACACATATACATATGTCTGTTCTTCCTGGGATCCTTTTCCCATGTACGTTATGACAGAATGTTGAGTAGTCTTCTCTTGGTACTCCGTAGGTCTTTGGTGATTATATACGTCTACTGTGTTGTATCTGTCTGTTAACCCCAATATCGTAATGAATTCAATCCTCACACCTTTCCTTTGGTGAACCATAAGTTTGTATAATGAATCTCTGATTGCCCTTCTCCGTGGAAATATCTGCCCTGGTAGCAATTTATAGGTAACACCTATAAGTGATATGATATGATATGTGTCTTTCACTTTCTGACTTACTCCAAGTCACGTGATTACCTCGAGACTCATACTTGGTGCTGCAAATGGCATTGTGTCCTTTTTCTCCTTGGCGAATATTCTGTCTTAGCGAGGTCCATTTTCTGCAATGTGATTCCCTGAGGGCTGAGGATTAGCTGACCTGGGCAGCCTGACCCTGCCGGCAAGCCCTCCCCAGGTGTGCCTGGGTTGAGGTCAATATAAACAGCACTCCAGGCAGCAATAGCCCCTGCAGCTGTGCCTTACTCCATATTCTCTGCCCCGTCAGCAGTCTCGGGGCTGTGCTGGTGGGAGGGTGTGAGGGTCCACGGCTTTGTGGGTGGCCCGGTGTGAGTGGGGCTCTGCTGGACTTTCGGCAGGAGTTGCCAGGCCGCCACCTGTAAAGAAGAGGATGTGTCACCCATAACTTCCACTGGAATATCTCTCCGGGCTGAGGTGAGGAAGGAAAAAAAGGAGTGGGGGCCGGGACAGGAGGGGTATCTCAGGCAGGGCAATAGAAAGCTTCCAGAAGAGCGCCCGTGGCCAGTACCATCCTGGCTGACCTGCAGGCACCAAGTTGGCCTGCGTGCTGTCGCTGGTGTGGCTCCACGGCCCTTCCTCTAGGCTTTCAAGCCCTTGTACATATTCAGGTGTTTCACCTGGGAAGGGTGGGAACAGTTCAGCAGCAGCTGGCCTTTGGCTCAGCTCACGTTTACTCACAGAGGCCTCGGCACGGTCTCCCAGCTTTGCAATGAGGATGCTCCTGGCGAGGGCGGGCGGGGCTGCTGGCTGTATGGGAGATGATTCCCCACCTCTGACCAATTTCAGAATTGTTTACCACTGGAGCAAGTGCCTTGGTAGTGTTTTCCTCTGTATAACTGTTAGGTTCAGTTTTTTTTTTTTCTTTTTTGGTTCAAGTTAGATTTTATTCCTCATTTATGTATTTATAGATATAAGCATGGAAATAATTCATTCATATAAATACATCAGTGTGAATGGAAGAACTTTTTTTCTGTTTTATTTTTACATTTTATTTTTTAAAATTTTGAAATTTAATTTTAGTTATTTTTTTATACAGTAGGTTATTATTAGTTATCTATGTTATGCATAGACATGTATACAGGTCAATCCTAATCTCCCAACTCATCCCACCACCACCTCCCCATGGCTTCCCCCACTTTGTGTCCATACGTTTGTTCTCTACCTCTGTGTCTCTATTTCTGCCCTGCAAACCAGTTCATCTCTACCATTTTTCTAGGTTCCACATATAGGCATTAATATACAATATTTGTTTTTCTCTTTCTGGCTTACTTCACTCTGTAGGACAGTCTCTAGATCCATCAACTTCTCTACAAATGACCCAGTTTCATTCCTTTTTATGGCTGAGTAATATTCCATTTTATATATGTACCACATCTTTATCCATTCGTCTGTCTGCGGGCATTTATGTTGCTTCCATAACCTGGCTATTGTAAATAGTGCTGCAATGAACATTGTGGTGAATGTGTCTCTGTGATTTATGGTTTTCTCTGGGTATATGCCCAGAAGTGGGATTGCTGGATCCTATGGTAATTCTCTTTTTAGTTTTTTAAAGGAACCTCCATACTGTTCTCCATAGTGACTGTATCAATTTACATTCCCACCAATAGCGGAAGAGGGTTCCTTTTGTCCACACCCTCCCCAGAATTTGTTGTTTGTAGATTATCTGATGATGCCGATTCTAACAGGTGTGAGGTCTTACCTCATTGTAGTTTTGATTTGCATTTCTCTAATAATTAGTGATGTTGAGCAGCTTTTCATGTGCGTCTTGGCCATCTCTGTGTCTTCTTTGAAGAAACGTCTCTTTAGATCTTCTGCCCATTTTTGTATTTGGTTGTTTGTTTTATTAATATTAAGCTGCATGCGCTGTTTATATATATTGGAGATTAAACCTTTGTCCATTGATTCGTTTGTGAACGTTTTCGCCCATTCTGAGGGTTGCCTTTTTCCATTCCCTTTTTTTTTAACACAGAAAGAAAGAAAGCAAAAGAAGCAGAACACTAATGTGCGTGAAATATGCCTCTTGAAACTGTCGTTTTGAAATATGCACGTCTTTTGAATTTTTTGGTCGATATATGACCCCAGGATTTGTTTTCAGGGCAGGTGTCATTTACAGGCCTGTAATGATTTGGAATATCCACTGACCATTAGCGCTGGCATTAAACCTGCAGTTGTGTGAAACGGCCACAAGGTGGCAGCAGTTCTCCCTTACCAAATCTGGTTACTAGGGCAGCAGAGCCTCAATGGAAGTCGTGTTCGAGATTGGAATGTAGAACGGAATGTGCCAGGAGAAAGCCCCTCAAGTTTGTCTCACTACTTCTTGTTCGTGTTTTTAATTTAATTTTTTATTTTTTATTACAGCAAGTTTGAGTACAACGTTTAGCTTGTTGTAGGTGTGCAAGAGGTGGTTCTTTTACACATATACATATGTCTGTTCTTCCTGGGATCCTTTTCCCATGTACGTTATGACAGAATGTTGAGTAGTCTTCTCTTGGTACTCCGTAGGTCTTTGGTGATTATATACGTCTACTGTGTTGTATCTGTCTGTTAACCCCAATATCGTAATGAATTCAATCCTCACACCTTTCCTTTGGTGAACCATAAGTTTGTATAATGAATCTCTGATTGCCCTTCTCCGTGGAAATATCTGCCCTGGTAGCAATTTATAGGTAACACCTATAAGTGATATGATATGATATGTGTCTTTCACTTTCTGACTTACTCCAAGTCACGTGATTACCTCGAGACTCATACTTGGTGCTGCAAATGGCATTGTGTCCTTTTTCTCCTTGGCGAATATTCTGTCTTAGCGAGGTCCATTTTCTGCAATGTGATTCCCTGAGGGCTGAGGATTAGCTGACCTGGGCAGCCTGACCCTGCCGGCAAGCCCTCCCCAGGTGTGCCTGGGTTGAGGTCAATATAAACAGCACTCCAGGCAGCAATAGCCCCTGCAGCTGTGCCTTACTCCATATTCTCTGCCCCGTCAGCAGTCTCGGGGCTGTGCTGGTGGGAGGGTGTGAGGGTCCACGGCTTTGTGGGTGGCCCGGTGTGAGTGGGGCTCTGCTGGACTTTCGGCAGGAGTTGCCAGGCTGCCACCTGTAAAGAAGAGGATGTGTCACCCATAACTTCCACTGGAATATCTCTCCGGGCTGAGGTGAGGAAGGAAAAAAAGGAGTGGGGGCCGGGACAGGAGGGGTATCTCAGGCAGGGCAATAGAAAGCTTCCAGAAGAGCGCCCGTGGCCAGTACCATCCTGGCTGACCTGCAGGCACCAAGTTGGCCTGCGTGCTGTCGCTGGTGTGGCTCCACGGCCCTTCCTCTAGGCTTTCAAGCCCTTGTACATATTCAGGTGTTTCACCTGGGAAGGGTGGGAACAGTTCAGCAGCAGCTGGCCTTTGGCTCAGCTCACGTTTACTCACAGAGGCCTCGGCACGGTCTCCCAGCTTTGCAATGAGGATGCTCCTGGCGAGGGCGGGCGGGGCTGCTGGCTGTATGGGAGATGATTCCCCACCTCTGACCAATTTCAGAATTGTTTACCACTGGAGCAAGTGCCTTGGTAGTGTTTTCCTCTGTATAACTGTTAGGTTCAGTTTTTTTTTCTTTTTTCTTTCAAGTTAGATTTTATTCCTCATTTATGTATTTATAGATATAAGCATGGAAATAATTCATTCGTATAAATACATCAGTGTGAATGGAAGAACTTTTTTTCTGTTTTATTTTTACATTTTATTTTTTAAAATTTTGAAATTTAATTTTAGTTATTTTTTTATACAGTAGGTTATTATTAGTTATCTATTTTATGCATAGACATGTATACAGGTCAATCCTAATCTCCCAAGTCATCCCACCACCACCACCACATGGCTTCCCCCACTTTGTGTCCATACGTTTGTTCTCTACCTCTGTGTCTCTATTTCTGCCCTGCAAACCAGTTCATCTCTACCATTTTTCTAGGTTCCACATATAGGCATTAATATACAATATTTGTTTTTCTCTTTCTGGCTTACTTCACTCTGTATGACAGTCTCTAGATCCATCAACTTCTCTACAAATGACCCAGTTTCATTCCTTTTTATGGCTGAGTAATATTCCATTTTATATATGTACCACAATCTTTATCCATTCGTCTGTCTGTGGGCATTTATGTTGCTTCCATAACCTGGCTATTGTAAATAGTGCTGCAATGAACATTGTGGTGAATGTGTCTCTGTGATTTATGGTTTTCTCTGGGTATATGCCCAGAAGTGGGATTGCTGGATCCTATGGTAATTCTCTTTTTAGTTTTTTAAAGGAACCTCCATACTGTTCTCCATAGTGACTGTATCAATTTACATTCCCACCAATAGCGGAAGAGGGTTCCTTTTGTCCACACCCTCCCCAGAATTTGTTGTTTGTAGATTATCTGATGATGCCGATTCTAACAGGTGTGAGGTCTTACCTCATTGTAGTTTTGATTTGCATTTCTCTAATAATTAGTGATGTTGAGCAGCTTTTCATGTGCGTCTTGGCCATCTCTGTGTCTTCTTTGAAGAAACGTCTCTTTAGATCTTCTGCCCATTTTTGTATTGGGTTGTTTGTTTTATTAATATTAAGCTGCATGCGCTGTTTATATATATTGGAGATTAAACCTTTGTCCATTGATTCGTTTGTGAACGTTTTCGCCCATTCTGAGGGTTGCCTTTTTCCATTCCCGTTTTTTTTAACAAAGAAAGAAAGAAAGCAAAAGAAGCAGAACACTAATGTGCGTGAAATATGCCTCTTGAAACTGTCGTTTTGAAATATGGACGTCTTTTGAATTTTTTGGTCGATATATGACCCCAGGATTTGTTTTCAGGGCAGGTGTCATTTACAGGCCTGTAATGATTTGGAATATCCACTGACCATTAGCGCTGGCATTAAACCTGCAGTTGTGTGAAACGGCCACAAGGTGGCAGCAGTTCTCCCTTACCAAATCTGGTTACTAGGGCAGCAGAGCCTCAATGGAAGTCGTGTTCGAGATTGGAATGTAGAACGGAATGTGCCAGGAGAAAGCCCCTCAAGTTTGTCTCACTACTTCTTGTTCGTGTTTTTAATTTAATTTTTTATTTTTTATTACAGCAAGTTTGAGTACAACGTTTAGCTTGTTGTAGGTGTGCAAGAGGTGGTTCTTTTACACATATACATATGTCTGTTCTTCCTGGGATCCTTTTCCCATGTACGTTATGACAGAATGTTGAGTAGTCTTCTCTTGGTACTCCGTAGGTCTTTGGTGATTATATACGTCTACTGTGTTTGTATCTGTCTGTTAACCCCAATATCGTAATGAATTCAATCCTCACACCTTTCCTTTGGTGAACCATAAGTTTGTTTAATGAATCTGTGATTGCCCTCCTCCGTGGAAATATCTGCCCTGGTAGCAATTTATAGGTAACACCTATAAGTGATATGATATGATATGTGTCTTTCACTTTCTGACTTACTCCAAGTCACGTGATTACCTCGAGACTCATCTACGGTGCTGCAAATGGCATTGTGTCCTTTTTCTCCTTGGCGAATATTCTGTCTTAGCGAGGTCCATTTTCTGCAATGTGATTCCCTGAGGGCTGAGGATTAGCTGACCTGGGCAGCCTGACCCTGCCGGCAAGCCCTCCCCAGGTGTGCCTGGGTTGAGGTCAATATAAACAGCACTCCAGGCAGCAATAGCCCCTGCAGCTGTGCCTTACTCCATATCCTCTGCCCCGTCAGCAGTCTCGGGGCTGTGCTGGTGGGAGGGTGTGAGGGTCCACGGCTTTGTGGGTGGCCCGGTGTGAGTGGGGCTCTGCTGGACTTTCGGCAGGAGTTGCCAGGCTGCCACCTGTAAAGAAGAGGATGTGTCACCCATAACTTCCCCTGGAATATCTCTCCGGGCTGAGGTGAGGAAGGAAAAAAAGGAGTGGGGGCCGGGACAGGAGGGGTATCTCAGGCAGGGCAATAGAAAGCTTCCAGAAGAGCGCCCGTGGCCAGTACCATCCTGGCTGACCTGCAGGCACCAAGTTGGCCTGCGTGCTGTCGCTGGTGTGGCTCCACGGCCCTTCCTCTAGGCTTTCAAGCCCTTGTACATATTCAGGTGTTTCACCTGGGAAGGGTGGGAACAGTTCAGCAGCAGCTGGCCTTTGGCTCAGCTCACGTTAACTCACAGAGGCCTCGGCACGGTCTCCCAGCTTTGCAATGAGGATGCTCCTGGCGAGGGCGGGCGGGGCTGCTGGCTGTATGGGAGATGATTCCCCACCTCTGACCAATTTCAGAATTGTTTACCACTGGAGCAAGTGCTTTGGTAGTGTTTTCCTCTGTATAACTGTTAGGTTCAGTTTTTTTTTTTCTTTTTTGGTTCAAGTTAGATTTTATTCCTCATTTATGTATTTATAGATAGAAGCATGGAAATAATTCATTCGTATAAATACATCAGTGTGAATGGAAGAACATTTTTTCTGTTTTATTTTTACATTTTATTTTTTAAAATTTTGAAATTTAATTTTAGTTATTTTTTATACAATAGGTTATTATTAGTTATCTATTTTATGCATAGACATGTATACAGGTCAATCCTAATCTCCCAAGTCATCCCACCACCACCACCCCATGGCTTCCCCCACTTTGTGTCCATACGTTTGTTCTCTACCTCTGTGTCTCTATTTCTGCCCTGCAAACCAGTTCATCTCTACCATTTTTCTAGGTTCCACATATAGGCATTAATATACAATATTTGTTTTTCTCTTTCTGGCTTACTTCACTCTGTATGACAGTCTCTAGATCCATCAACTTCTCTACAAATGACCCAGTTTCATTCCTTTTTATGGCTGAGTAATATTCCATTTTATATATGTACCACATCTTTATCCATTCGTCTGTCTGTGGGCATTTATGTTGCTTCCATAACCTGGCTATTGTAAATAGTGCTGCAATGAACATTGTGGTGAATGTGTCTCTGTGATTTATGGTTTTCTCTGGGTATATGCCCAGAAGTGGGATTGCTGGATCCTATGGTAATTCTCTTTTTAGTTTTTTAAAGGAACCTCCATACTGTTCTCCATAGTGACTGTATCAATTTACATTCCCACCAATAGCGGAAGAGGGTTCCTTTTGTCCACACCCTCCCCAGAATTTGTTGTTTGTAGATTATCTGATGATGCCGATTCTAACAGGAGTGAGGTCTTACCTCATTGTACTTTTGATTTGCATTTCTCTAATAATTAGTGATGTTGAGCAGCTTTTCATGTGCGTCTTGGCCATCTCTGTGTCTTCTTTGAAGAAACGTCTCTTTAGATCTTCTGCCCATTTTTGTATTGGGTTGTTTGTTTTATTAATATTAAGCTGCATGTGCTGTTTATATATATTGGAGATTACACCTTTGTCCATTGATTCGTTTGTGAACGTTTTCGCCCATTCTGAGGGTTGCCTTTTTCCATTCCCGTTTTTTTTAACAAAGAAAGAAAGAAAGCAAAAGAAGCAGAACACTAATGTGCGTGAAATATGCCTCTTGAAACTGTCGTTTTGAAATATGGACGTCTTTTGAATTTTTTGGTCGATATATGACCCCAGGATTTGTTTTCAGGGCAGGTGTCATTTACAGGCCTGTAATGATTTGGAATATCCACTGACCATTAGCGCTGGCATTAAACCTGCAGTTGTGTGAAACGGCCACAAGGTGGCAGCAGTTCTCCCTTACCAAATCTGGTTACTAGGGCAGCAGAGCCTCAATGGAAGTCGTGTTCGAGATTGGAATGTAGAACGGAATGTGCCAGGAGAAAGCCGCTCAAGTTTGTCTCACTACTTCTTGTTCGTGTTTTTAATTTAATTTTTTATTTTTTATTACAGCAAGTTTGAGTACAACGTTTAGCTTGTTGTAGGTGTGCAAGAGGTGGTTCTTTTACACATATACATATGTCTGTTCTTCCTGGGATCCTTTTCCCATGTACGTTATGACAGAATGTTGAGTAGTCTTCTCTTGGTACTCCGTAGGTCTTTGGTGATTATATACGTCTACTGTGTTTGTATCTGTCTGTTAACCCCAATATCGAAATGAATTCAATCCTCACACCTTTCCTTTGGTGAACCCTAAGTTTGTTTAATGAATCTGTGATTGCCCTTCTCCGTGGAAATATCTGCCCTGGTATCAATTTATAGTTAACACCTATAAGTGATATGATATGATATGTGTCTTTCACTTTCTGACTTACTCCAAGTCACGTGATTACCTCGAGACTCATCTACGGTGCTGCAAATGGCATTGTGTCCTTTTTCTCCTTGGCGAATATTCTGTCTTAGCGAGGTCCATTTTCTGCAATGTGATTCCCTGAGGGCTGAGGATTAGCTGACCTGGGCAGCCTGACCCTGCCGGCAAGCCCTCCCCAGGTGTGCCTGGGTTGAGGTCAATATAAACAGCACTCCAGGCAGCAATAGGCCCTGCAGCTGTGCCTTACTCCATATTCTCTGCCCCGTCAGCAGTCTCGGGGCTGTGCTGGTGGGAGGGTGTGAGGGTCCACGGCTTTGTGGGTGGCCCGGTGTGAGTGGGGCTCTGCTGGACTTTCGGCAGGAGTTGCCAGGCTGCCACCTGTAAAGAAGAGGATGTGTCACCCATAACTTCCACTGGAATATCTCTCCGGGCTGAGGTGAGGAAGGAAAAAAAGGAGTGGGGGCCGGGACAGGAGGGGTATCTCAGGCAGGGCAATAGAAAGCTTCCAGAAGAGCGCCCGTGGCCAGTACCATCCTGGCTGACCTGCAGGCACCAAGTTGGCCTGCGTGCTGTCGCTGGTGTGGCTCCACGGCCCTTCCTCTAGGCTTTCAAGCCCTTGTACATATTCAGGTGTTTCACCTGGGAAGGGTGGGAACAGTTCAGCAGCATCTGGCCTGGGGCTCAGCTCACGTTTACTCACAGAGGCCTCGGCACGGTCTCCCAGCTTTGCAATGAGGATGCTCCTGGCGAGGGCGGGCGGGGCTGCTGGCTGTATGGGAGATGATTCCCCACCTCTGACCAATTTCAGAATTGTTTACCACTGGAGCAAGTGCCTTGGTAGTGTTTTCCTCTGTATAAATGTTAGGTTCAGTTTTTTTTTTTTCTTTTTTGGTTCAAGTTAGATTTTATTCCTCATTTATGTATTTATAGATATAAGCATGGAAATAATTCATTCGTATAAATACATCAGTGTGAATGGAAGAACTTTTTTTCTGTTTTATTTTTACATTTTATTTTTTAAAATTTTGAAATTTAATTTTAGTTATTATTTATACAGTAGGTTATTATTAGTTATCTATTTTATGCATAGACATGTATACAGGTCAATCCTAATCTCCCAAGTCATCCCACCACCACCACCACATGGCTTCCCCCACTTTGTGTCCATACGTTTGTTCTCTACCTCTGTGTCTCTATTTCTGCCCTGCAAACCAGTTCATCTCTACCATTTTTCTAGGTTCCACATATAGGCATTAATATACAATATTTGTTTTTCTCTTTCTGGCTTACTTCACTCTGTATGACAGCCTCTAGATCCATCAACTTCTCTACAAATGACCCAGTTTCATTCCTTTTTATGGCTGAGTAATATTCCATTTTATATATGTACCACATCTTTATCCATTCGTCTGTCTGTGGGCATTTATGTTGCTTCCATAACCTGGCTATTGTAAATAGTGCTGCAATGAACACTGTGGTGAATGTGTCTCTGTGATTTATGGTTTTCTCTGGGTATATGCCCAGAAGTGGGATTGCTGGATCCTATGGTAATTCTCTTTTTAGTTTTTTAAAGGAAACTCCACACTGTTCTCCATAGTGACTGTATCAATTTACATTCCCACCAATAGCGGAAGAGGGTTCCTTTTGTCCACACCCTCCCCAGAATTTGTTGTTTGTAGATTATCTGATGATGCCCATTCTCACAGGTGTGAGGTCTTACCTCATTGTAGTTTTGATTTGCATTTCTCTAATAATTAGTGATGTTGAGCAGCTTTTCATGTGCGTCTTGGCCATCTCTGTGTCTTCTTTGAAGAAACGTCTCTTTAGATCTTCTGCCCATTTTTGTATTGGGTTGTTTGTTTTATTAATATTAAGCTGCATGAGCTGTTTATATATATTGGAGATTAAACCTTTGTCCATTGATTCGTTTGTGAACGTTTTCGCCCATTCTGAGGGTTGCCTTTTTCCATTCCCGTTTTTTTTAACAAAGAAAGAAAGAAAGCAAAAGAAGCAGAACACTAATGTGCGTGAAATATGCCTCTTGAAACTGTCGTTTTGAAATATGGACGTCTTTTGAATTTTTTGGTCGATATATGACCCCAGGATTTGTTTTCAGGGCAGGTGTCATTTACAGGCCTGTAATGATTTGGAATATCCACTGACCATTAGCGCTGGCATTAAACCTGCAGTTGTGTGAAACGGCCACAAGGTGGCAGCAGTTCTCCCTTACCAAATCTGGTTACTAGGGCAGCAGAGCCTCAATGGAAGTCATGTTCGAGATTGGAATGTAGAACGGAATGTGCCAGGAGAAAGCCCCTCAAGTTTGTCTCACTACTTCTTGTTCGTGTTTTTAATTTAATTTTTTATTTTTTATTACAGCAAGTTTGAGTACAACGTTTAGCTTGTTGTAGGTGTGCAAGAGGTGGTTCTTTTACACATATACATATGTCTGTTCTTCCTGGGATCCTTTTCCCATGTACGTTATGACAGAATGTTGAGTAGTCTTCTCTTGGTACTCCGTAGGTCTTTGGTGATTATATACGTCTACTGTGTTTGTATATGTCTGTTAACCCCAATATCGTAATGAATTCAATCCTCACACCTTTCCTTTGGTGAACCATAAGTTTGTTTAATGAATCTGTGATTGCCCTTCTCCGTGGAAATATCTGCCCTGGTATCAATTTATAGGTAACACCTATAAATGATATGATATGATATGTGTCTTTCACTTTCTGACTTACTCCAAGTCACGTGATTACCTCGAGACTCATCTACGTTGCTGCAAATGGCATTGTGTCCTTTTTCTCCTTGGCGAATATTCTGTCTTAGCGAGGTCCATTTTCTGCAATGTGATTCCCTGAGGGCTGAGGATTAGCTGACCTGGGCAGCCTGACCCTGCCGGCAAGCCCTCCCCAGGTGTGCCTGGGTTGAGGTCAATATAAACATCACTCCAGGCAGCAATAGTCCCTGCAGCTGTGCCTGACTCCATATCCTCTGCCCCGTCAGCAGTCTCGGGGCTGTGCTGGTGGGAGGGTGTGAGGGTCCACGGCTTTGTGGGTGGCCCAGTGTGAGTGGGGCTCTGCTGGACTTTCGGCAGGAGTTGCCTGGCTGCCACCTGTAAAGAAGAGGATGTGTCACCCATAACTTCCACTGGAATATCTCTCCGGGCTGAGGTGAGGAAGGAAAAAAAGGAGTGGGGGCCGGGACAGGAGGGGTATCTCAGGCAGGGCAATAGAAAGCTTCCAGAAGAGCGCCCGTGGCCAGTACCATCCTGGCTGACCTGCAGGCACCAAGTTGGCCTGCGTGCTGTCGCTGGTGTGGCTCCACGGCCCTTCCTCTAGGCTTTCAAGCCCTTGTACATATTCAGGTGTTTCACCTGGGAAGGGTGGGAACAGTTCAGCAGCAGCTGGCCTTTGGCTCAGCTCACGTTAACTCACAGAGGCCTCGGCACGGTCTCCCAGCTTTGCAATGAGGATGCTCCTGGCGAGGGCGGGCGGGGCTGCTGGCTGTATGGGAGATGATTCCCCACCTCTGACCAATTTCAGAATTGTTTACCACTGGAGCAAGTGCCTTGGTAGTGTTTTCCTCTGTATAACTGTTAGGTTCAGTTTTTTTTTTTCTTTTTTGGTTCAAGTTAGATTTTATTCCTCATTTATGTATTTATAGATAGAAGCATGGAAATAATTCATTCGTATAAATACATCAGTGTGAATGGAAGAACATTTTTTCTGTTTTATTTTTACATTTTATTTTTTAAAATTTTGAAATTTAATTTTAGTTATTTTTTATACAATAGGTTATTATTAGTTATCTATTTTATGCATAGACATGTATACAGGTCAATCCTAATCTCCCAAGTCATCCCACCACCACCACCCCATGGCTTCCCCCACTTTGTGTCCATACGTTTGTTCTCTACCTCTGTGTCTCTATTTCTGCCCTGCAAACCAGTTCATCTCTACCATTTTTCTAGGTTCCACATATAGGCATTAATATACAATATTTGTTTTTCTCTTTCTGGCTTACTTCACTCTGTATGACAGTCTCTAGATCCATCAACTTCTCTACAAATGACCCAGTTTCATTCCTTTTTATGGCTGAGTAATATTCCATTTTATATATGTACCACATCTTTATCCATTCGTCTGTCTGTGGGCATTTATGTTGCTTCCATAACCTGGCTATTGTAAATAGTGCTGCAATGAACATTGTGGTGAATGTGTCTCTGTGATTTATGGTTTTCTCTGGGTATATGCCCAGAAGTGGGATTGCTGGATCCTATGGTAATTCTCTTTTTAGTTTTTTAAAGGAACCTCCATACTGTTCTCCATAGTGACTGTATCAATTTACATTCCCACCAATAGCGGAAGAGGGTTCCTTTTGTCCACACCCTCCCCAGAATTTGTTGTTTGTAGATTATCTGATGATGCCGATTCTAACAGGAGTGAGGTCTTACCTCATTGTAGTTTTGATTTGCATTTCTCTAATAATTAGTGATGTTGAGCAGCTTTTCATGTGCGTCTTGGCCATCTCTGTGTCTTCTTTGAAGAAACGTCTCTTTAGATCTTCTGCCCATTTTTGTATTGGGTTGTTTGTTTTATTAATATTAAGCTGCATGTGCTGTTTATATATATTGGAGATTACACCTTTGTCCATTGATTCGTTTGTGAACGTTTTCGCCCATTCTGAGGGTTGCCTTTTTCCATTCCCGTTTTTTTTAACAAAGAAAGAAAGAAAGCAAAAGAAGCAGAACACTAATGTGCGTGAAATATGCCTCTTGAAACTGTCGTTTTGAAATATGGACGTCTTTTGAATTTTTTGGTCGATATATGACCCCAGGATTTGTTTTCAGGGCAGGTGTCATTTACAGGCCTGTAATGATTTGGAATATCCACTGACCATTAGCGCTGGCATTAAACCTGCAGTTGTGTGAAACGGCCACAAGGTGGCAGCAGTTCTCCCTTACCAAATCTGGTTACTAGGGCAGCAGAGCCTCAATGGAAGTCGTGTTCGAGATTGGAATGTAGAACGGAATGTGCCAGGAGAAAGCCCCTCAAGTTTGTCTCACTACTTCTTGTTCGTGTTTTTAATTTATTTTTTTATTTTTTATTACAGCAAGTTTGAGTACAACGTTTAGCTTGTTGTAGGTGTGCAAGAGGTGGTTCTTTTACACATATACATATGTCTGTTCTTCCTGGGATCCTTTTCCCATGTACGTTATGACAGAATGTTGAGTAGTCTTCTCTTGGTACTCCGTAGGTCTTTGGTGATTATATACGTCTACTGTGTTTGTATCTGTCTGTTAACCCCAATATCGTAATGAATTCAATCCTCACACCTTTCCTTTGGTGAACCCTAAGTTTGTTTAATGAATCTGTGATTGCCCTTCTCCGTGGAAATATCTGCCCTGGTATCAATTTATAGGTAACACCTATAAGTGATATGATATGATATGTGTCTTTCACTTTCTGACTTACTCCAAGTCACGTGATTACCTCGAGACTCATCTACGGTGCTGCAAATGGCATTGTGTCCTTTTTCTCCTTGGCGAATATTCTGTCTTAGCGAGGTCCATTTTCTGCAATGTGATTCCCTGAGGGCTGAGGATTAGCTGACCTGGGCAGCCTGACCCTGCCGGCAAGCCCTCCCCAGGTGTGCCTGGGTTGAGGTCAATATAAACAGCACTCCAGGCAGCAATAGGCCCTGCAGCTGTGCCTTACTCCATATTCTCTGCCCCGTCAGCAGTCTCGGGGCTGTGCTGGTGGGAGGGTGTGAGGGTCCACGGCTTTGTGGGTGGCCCGGTGTGAGTGGGGCTCTGCTGGACTTTCGGCAGGAGTTGCCAGGCTGCCACCTGTAAAGAAGAGGATGTGTCACCCATAACTTCCACTGGAATATCTCTCCGGGCTGAGGTGAGGAAGGAAAAAAAGGAGTGGGGGCCGGGACAGGAGGGGTATCTCAGGCAGGGCAATAGAAAGCTTCCAGAAGAGCGCCCGTGGCCAGTACCATCCTGGCTGACCTGCAGGCACCAAGTTGGCCTGCGTGCTGTCGCTGGTGTGGCTCCACGGCCCTTCCTCTAGGCTTTCAAGCCCTTGTACATATTCAGGTGTTTCACCTGGGAAGGGTGGGAACAGTTCAGCAGCATCTGGCCTGGGGCTCAGCTCACGTTTACTCACAGAGGCCTCGGCACGGTCTCCCAGCTTTGCAATGAGGATGCTCCTGGCGAGGGCGGGCGGGGCTGCTGGCTGTATGGGAGATGATTCCCCACCTCTGACCAATTTCAGAATTGTTTACCACTGGAGCAAGTGCCTTGGTAGTGTTTTCCTCTGTATAAATGTTAGGTTCAGTTTTTTTTTTTTTCTTTTTTGGTTCAAGTTAGATTTTATTCCTCATTTATGTATTTATAGATATAAGCATGGAAATAATTCATTCGTATAAATACATCAGTGTGAATGGAAGAACTTTGTTTCTGTTTTATTTTTACATTTTATTTTTTATAATTTTGAAATTTAATTTTAGTTATTATTTATACAGTAGGTTATTATTAGTTATCTATTTTATGCATAGACATGTATACAGGTCAATCCTAATCTCCCAAGTCATCCCACCACCACCACCACATGGCTTCCCCCACTTTGTGTCCATACGTTTGTTCTCTACCTCTGTGTCTCTATTTCTGCCCTGCAAACCAGTTCATCTCTACCATTTTTCTAGGTTCCACATATAGGCATTAATATACAATATTTGTTTTTCTCTTTCTGGCTTACTTCACTCTGTATGACAGCCTCTAGATCCATCAACTTCTCTACAAATGACCCAGTTTCATTCCTTTTTATGGCTGAGTAATATTCCATTTTATATATGTACCACATCTTTATCCATTCGTCTGTCTGTGGGCATTTATGTTGCTTCCATAACCTGGCTATTGTAAATAGTGCTGCAATGAACACTGTGGTGAATGTGTCTCTGTGATTTATGGTTTTCTCTGGGTATATGCCCAGAAGTGGGATTGCTGGATCCTATGGTAATTCTCTTTTTAGTTTTTTAAAGGAACCTCCACACTGTTCTCCATAGTGACTGTATCAATTTACATTCCCACCAATAGCGGAAGAGGGTTCCTTTTGTCCACACCCTCCCCAGAATTTGTTGTTTGTAGATTATCTGATGATGCCGATTCTAACAGGTGTGAGGTCTTACCTCATTGTAGTTTTGATTTGCATTTCTCTAATAATTAGTGATGTTGAGCAGCTTTTCATGTGCGTCTTGGCCATCTCTGTGTCTTCTTTGAAGAAACGTCTCTTTAGATCTTCTGCCCATTTTTGTATTGGGTTGTTTGTTTTATTAATATTAAGCTGCATGAGCTGTTTATATATATTGGAGATTAAACCTTTGTCCATTGATTCGTTTGTGAACGTTTTCGCCCATTCTGAGGGTTGCCTTTTTCCATTCCCGTTTTTTTTAACAAAGAAAGAAAGAAAGCAAAAGAAGCAGAACACTAATGTGCGTGAAATATGCCTCTTGAAACTGTCGTTTTGAAATATGGACGTCTTTTGAATTTTTTGGTCGATATATGACCCCAGGATTTGTTTTCAGGGCAGGTGTCATTTACAGGCCTGTAATGATTTGGAATATCCACTGACCATTAGCGCTGGCATTAAACCTGCAGTTGTGTGAAACGGCCACAAGGTGGCAGCAGTTCTCCCTTACCAAATCTGGTTACTAGGGCAGCAGAGCCTCAATGGAAGTCGTGTTCGAGATTGGAATGTAGAACGGAATGTGCCAGGAGAAAGCCCCTCAAGTTTGTCTCACTACTTCTTGTTCGTGTTTTTAATTTAATTTTTTATTTTTTATTACAGCAAGTTTGAGTACAACGTTTAGCTTGTTGTAGGTGTGCAAGAGGTGGTTCTTTTACACATATACATATGTCTGTTCTTCCTGGGATCCTTTTCCCATGTACGTTATGACAGAATGTTGAGTAGTCTTCTCTTGGTACTCCGTAGGTCTTTGGTGATTATATACGTCTACTGTGTTTGTATATGTCTGTTAACCCCAATATCGTAATGAATTCAATCCTCACACCTTTCCTTTGGTGAACCATAAGTTTGTTTAATGAATCTGTGATTGCCCTTCTCCGTGGAAATATCTGCCCTGGTATCAATTTATAGGTAACACCTATAAGTGATATGATATGATATGTGTCTTTCACTTTCTGACTTACTCCAAGTCACGTGATTACCTCGAGACTCATCTACGTTGCTGCAAATGGCATTGTGTCCTTTTTCTCCTTGGCGAATATTCTGTCTTAGCGAGGTCCATTTTCTGCAATGTGATTCCCTGAGGGCTGAGGATTAGCTGACCTGGGCAGCCTGACCCTGCCGGCAAGCCCTCCCCAGGTGTGCCTGGGTTGAGGTCAATATAAACATCACTCCAGGCAGCAATAGTCCCTGCAGCTGTGCCTGACTCCATATCCTCTGCCCCGTCAGCAGTCTCGGGGCTGTGCTGGTGGGAGGGTGTGAGGGTCCACGGCTTTGTGGGTGGCCCAGTGTGAGTGGGGCTCTGCTGGACTTTCGGCAGGAGTTGCCTGGCTGCCACCTGTAAAGAAGAGGATGTGTCACCCATAACTTCCACTGGAATATCTCTCCGGGCTGAGGTGAGGAAGGAAAAAAAGGAGTGGGGGCCGGGACAGGAGGGGTATCTCAGGCAGGGCAATAGAAAGCTTCCAGAAGAGCGCCCGTGGCCAGTACCATCCTGGCTGACCTGCAGGCACCAATTTGGCCTGCGTGCTGTCGCTGGTGTGGCTCCACGGCCCTTCCTCTAGGCTTTCAAGCCCTTGTACATATTCAGGTGTTTCACCTGGGAATGGTGGGAACAGTTCAGCAGCATCTGGCCTGGGGCTCAGCTCACGTTTACTCACAGAGGCCTCGGCACGGTCTCCCAGCTTTGCAATGAGGATGCTCCTTGCGTGGGCGGGCGGGGCTGCTGGCTGTATGGGAGATGATTCCCCACCTCTGACCAATTTCAGAATTGTTTACCACTGGAGCAAGTGCCTTCGTAGTGTTTTCCTCTGTATAACTGTTAGGTTCAGTTTTTTTTTTCTTTTTTGGTTCAAGTTAGATTTTATTCCTCATTTATGTATTTATAGATATAAGCATGGAAATAATTCATTCGTATAAATACATCAGTGTGAATGGAAGAACTTTTTTTCTGTTTTATTTTTACATTTTATTTTTTAAAATTTTGAAATTTAATTTTAGTTATTTTTTTATACAGTAGGTTATTATTAGTTATCTATTTTATGCATAGACATGTATACAGGTCAATCCTAATCTCCCAAGTCATCCCACCACCACCACCCCATGGCTTCCCCCACTTTGTGTCCATACGTTTGTTCTCTACCTCTGTGTCTCTATTTCTGCCCTGCAAACCAGTTCATCTCTACCATTTTTCTAGGTTCCACATATAGGCATTAATATACAATATTTGTTTTTCTCTTTCTGGCTTACTTCACTCTGTATGACAGTCTCTAGATCCATCAACTTCTCTACAAATGACCCAGTTTCATTCCTTTTTATGGCTGAGTAATATTCCATTTTATATATGTACCACATCTTTATCCATTCGTCTGTCTGTGGGCATTTATGTTGCTTCCATAACCTGGCTATTGTAAATAGTGCTGCAATGAACATTGTGGTGAATGTGTCTCTGTGATTTATGGTTTTCTCTGGGTATATGCCCAGAAGTGGGATTGCTGGATCCTATGGTAATTCTCTTTTTAGTTTTTTAAAGGAACCTCCATACTGTTCTCCATAGTGACTGTATCAATTTACATTCCCACCAATAGCGGAAGAGGGTTCCTTTTGTCCACACCCTCCCCAGAATTTGTTGTTTGTAGATTATCTGATGATGCCGATTCTAACAGGAGTGAGGTCTTACCTCATTGTAGTTTTGATTTGCATTTCTCTAATAATTAGTGATGTTGAGCAGCTTTTCATGTGCGTCTTGGCCATCTCTGTGTCTTCTTTGAAGAAACGTCTCTTTAGATCTTCTGCCCATTTTTGTATTGGGTTGTTTGTTTTATTAATATTAAGCTGCATGTGCTGTTTATATATATTGGAGATTACACCTTTGTCCATTGATTCGTTTGTGAACGTTTTCGCCCATTCTGAGGGTTGCCTTTTTCCATTCCCGTTTTTTTTAACAAAGAAAGAAAGAAAGCAAAAGAAGCAGAACACTAATGTGCGTGAAATATGCCTCTTGAAACTGTCGTTTTGAAATATGGACGTCTTTTGAATTTTTTGGTCGATATATGACCCCAGGATTTGTTTTCAGGGCAGGTGTCATTTACAGGCCTGTAATGATTTGGAATATCCACTGACCATTAGCGCTGGCATTAAACCTGCAGTTGTGTGAAACGGCCACAAGGTGGCAGCAGTTCTCCCTTACCAAATCTGGTTACTAGGGCAGCAGAGCCTCAATGGAAGTCGTGTTCGAGATTGGAATGTAGAACGGAATGTGCCAGGAGAAAGCCCCTCAAGTTTGTCTCACTACTTCTTGTTCGTGTTTTTAATTTATTTTTTTATTTTTTATTACAGCAAGTTTGAGTACAACGTTTAGCTTGTTGTAGGTGTGCAAGAGGTGGTTCTTTTACACATATACATATGTCTGTTCTTCCTGGGATCCTTTTCCCATGTACGTTATGACAGAATGTTGAGTAGTCTTCTCTTGGTACTCCGTAGGTCTTTGGTGATTATATACGTCTACTGTGTTTGTATCTGTCTGTTAACCCCAATATCGTAATGAATTCAATCCTCACACCTTTCCTTTGGTGAACCCTAAGTTTGTTTAATGAATCTGTGATTGCCCTTCTCCGTGGAAATATCTGCCCTGGTATCAATTTATAGGTAACACCTATAAGTGATATGATATGATATGTGTCTTTCACTTTCTGACTTACTCCAAGTCACGTGATTACCTCGAGACTCATCTACGGTGCTGCAAATGGCATTGTGTCCTTTTTCTCCTTGGCGAATATTCTGTCTTAGCGAGGTCCATTTTCTGCAATGTGATTCCCTGAGGGCTGAGTATTAGCTGACCTGGGCAGCCTGACCCTGCCGGCAAGCCCTCCCCAGGTGTGCCTGGGTTGAGGTCAATATAAACAGCACTCCAGGCAGCAATAGGCCCTGCAGCTGTGCCTTACTCCATATTCTCTGCCCCGTCAGCAGTCTCGGGGCTGTGCTGGTGGGAGGGTGTGAGGGTCCACGGCTTTGTGGGTGGCCCGGTGTGAGTGGGGCTCTGCTGGACTTTCGGCAGGAGTTGCCAGGCTGCCACCTGTAAAGAAGAGGATGTGTCACCCATAACTTCCACTGGAATATCTCTCCGGGCTGAGGTGAGGAAGGAAAAAAAGGAGTGGGGGCCGGGACAGGAGGGGTATCTCAGGCAGGGCAATAGAAAGCTTCCAGAAGAGCGCCCGTGGCCAGTACCATCCTGGCTGACCTGCAGGCACCAAGTTGGCCTGCGTGCTGTCGCTGGTGTGGCTCCACGGCCCTTCCTCTAGGCTTTCAAGCCCTTGTACATATTCAGGTGTTTCACCTGGGAAGGGTGGGAACAGTTCAGCAGCATCTGGCCTGGGGCTCAGCTCACGTTTACTCACAGAGGCCTCGGCACGGTCTCCCAGCTTTGCAATGAGGATGCTCCTGGCGAGGGCGGGCGGGGCTGCTGGCTGTATGGGAGATGATTCCCCACCTCTGACCAATTTCAGAATTGTTTACCACTGGAGCAAGTGCCTTGGTAGTGTTTTCCTCTGTATAAATGTTAGGTTCAGTTTTTTTTTTTTTCTTTTTTGGTTCAAGTTAGATTTTATTCCTCATTTATGTATTTATAGATATAAGCATGGAAATAATTCATTCGTATAAATACATCAGTGTGAATGGAAGAACTTTGTTTCTGTTTTATTTTTACATTTTATTTTTTATAATTTTGAAATTTAATTTTAGTTATTATTTATACAGTAGGTTATTATTAGTTATCTATTTTATGCATAGACATGTATACAGGTCAATCCTAATCTCCCAAGTCATCCCACCACCACCACCACATGGCTTCCCCCACTTTGTGTCCATACGTTTGTTCTCTACCTCTGTGTCTCTATTTCTGCCCTGCAAACCAGTTCATCTCTACCATTTTTCTAGGTTCCACATATAGGCATTAATATACAATATTTGTTTTTCTCTTTCTGGCTTACTTCACTCTGTATGACAGCCTCTAGATCCATCAACTTCTCTACAAATGACCCAGTTTCATTCCTTTTTATGGCTGAGTAATATTCCATTTTATATATGTACCACATCTTTATCCATTCGTCTGTCTGTGGGCATTTATGTTGCTTCCATAACCTGGCTATTGTAAATAGTGCTGCAATGAACACTGTGGTGAATGTGTCTCTGTGATTTATGGTTTTCTCTGGGTATATGCCCAGAAGTGGGATTGCTGGATCCTATGGTAATTCTCTTTTTAGTTTTTTAAAGGAACCTCCACACTGTTCTCCATAGTGACTGTATCAATTTACATTCCCACCAATAGCGGAAGAGGGTTCCTTTTGTCCACACCCTCCCCAGAATTTGTTGTTTGTAGATTATCTGATGATGCCGATTCTAACAGGTGTGAGGTCTTACCTCATTGTAGTTTTGATTTGCATTTCTCTAATAATTAGTGATGTTGAGCAGCTTTTCATGTGCGTCTTGGCCATCTCTGTGTCTTCTTTGAAGAAACGTCTCTTTAGATCTTCTGCCCATTTTTGTATTGGGTTGTTTGTTTTATTAATATTAAGCTGCATGAGCTGTTTATATATATTGGAGATTAAACCTTTGTCCATTGATTCGTTTGTGAACGTTTTCGCCCATTCTGAGGGTTGCCTTTTTCCATTCCCGTTTTTTTTAACAAAGAAAGAAAGAAAGCAAAAGAAGCAGAACACTAATGTGCGTGAAATATGCCTCTTGAAACTGTCGTTTTGAAATATGGACGTCTTTTGAATTTTTTGGTCGATATATGACCCCAGGATTTGTTTTCAGGGCAGGTGTCATTTACAGGCCTGTAATGATTTGGAATATCCACTGACCATTAGCGCTGGCATTAAACCTGCAGTTGTGTGAAACGGCCACAAGGTGGCAGCAGTTCTCCCTTACCAAATCTGGTTACTAGGGCAGCAGAGCCTCAATGGAAGTCGTGTTCGAGATTGGAATGTAGAACGGAATGTGCCAGGAGAAAGCCCCTCAAGTTTGTCTCACTACTTCTTGTTCGTGTTTTTAATTTAATTTTTTATTTTTTATTACAGCAAGTTTGAGTACAACGTTTAGCTTGTTGTAGGTGTGCAAGAGGTGGTTCTTTTACACATATACATATGTCTGTTCTTCCTGGGATCCTTTTCCCATGTACGTTATGACAGAATGTTGAGTAGTCTTCTCTTGGTACTCCGTAGGTCTTTGGTGATTATATACGTCTACTGTGTTTGTATATGTCTGTTAACCCCAATATCGTAATGAATTCAATCCTCACACCTTTCCTTTGGTGAACCATAAGTTTGTTTAATGAATCTGTGATTGCCCTTCTCCGTGGAAATATCTGCCCTGGTATCAATTTATAGGTAACACCTATAAGTGATATGATATGATATGTGTCTTTCACTTTCTGACTTACTCCAAGTCACGTGATTACCTCGAGACTCATCTACGTTGCTGCAAATGGCATTGTGTCCTTTTTCTCCTTGGCGAATATTCTGTCTTAGCGAGGTCCATTTTCTGCAATGTGATTCCCTGAGGGCTGAGGATTAGCTGACCTGGGCAGCCTGACCCTGCCGGCAAGCCCTCCCCAGGTGTGCCTGGGTTGAGGTCAATATAAACATCACTCCAGGCAGCAATAGTCCCTGCAGCTGTGCCTGACTCCATATCCTCTGCCCCGTCAGCAGTCTCGGGGCTGTGCTGGTGGGAGGGTGTGAGGGTCCACGGCTTTGTGGGTGGCCCAGTGTGAGTGGGGCTCTGCTGGACTTTCGGCAGGAGTTGCCTGGCTGCCACCTGTAAAGAAGAGGATGTGTCACCCATAACTTCCACTGGAATATCTCTCCGGGCTGAGGTGAGGAAGGAAAAAAAGGAGTGGGGGCCGGGACAGGAGGGGTATCTCAGGCAGGGCAATAGAAAGCTTCCAGAAGAGCGCCCGTGGCCAGTACCATCCTGGCTGACCTGCAGGCACCAATTTGGCCTGCGTGCTGTCGCTGGTGTGGCTCCACGGCCCTTCCTCTAGGCTTTCAAGCCCTTGTACATATTCAGGTGTTTCACCTGGGAATGGTGGGAACAGTTCAGCAGCATCTGGCCTGGGGCTCAGCTCACGTTTACTCACAGAGGCCTCGGCACGGTCTCCCAGCTTTGCAATGAGGATGCTCCTTGCGTGGGCGGGCGGGGCTGCTGGCTGTATGGGAGATGATTCCCCACCTCTGACCAATTTCAGAATTGTTTACCACTGGAGCAAGTGCCTTCGTAGTGTTTTCCTCTGTATAACTGTTAGGTTCAGTTTTTTTTTTCTTTTTTGGTTCAAGTTAGATTTTATTCCTCATTTATGTATTTATAGATATAAGCATGGAAATAATTCATTCGTATAAATACATCAGTGTGAATGGAAGAACTTTTTTTCTGTTTTATTTTTACATTTTATTTTTTAAAATTTTGAAATTTAATTTTAGTTATTTTTTTATACAGTAGGTTATTATTAGTTATCTATTTTATGCATAGACATGTATACAGGTCAATCCTAATCTCCCAAGTCATCCCACCACCACCACCCCATGGCTTCCCCCACTTTGTGTCCATACGTTTGTTCTCTACCTCTGTGTCTCTATTTCTGCCCTGCAAACCAGTTCATCTCTACCATTTTTCTAGGTTCCACATATAGGCATTAATATACAATATTTGTTTTTCTCTTTCTGGCTTACTTCACTCTGTATGACAGTCTCTAGATCCATCAACTTCTCTACAAATGACCCAGTTTCATTCCTTTTTATGGCTGAGTAATATTCCATTTTATATATGTACCACATCTTTATCCATTCGTCTGTCTGTGGGCATTTATGTTGCTTCCATAACCTGGCTATTGTAAATAGTGCTGCAATGAACATTGTGGTGAATGTGTCTCTGTGATTTATGGTTTTCTCTGGGTATATGCCCAGAAGTGGGATTGCTGGATCCTATGGTAATTCTCTTTTTAGTTTTTTAAAGGAACCTCCATACTGTTCTCCATAGTGACTGTATCAATTTACATTCCCACCAATAGCGGAAGAGGGTTCCTTTTGTCCACACCCTCCCCAGAATTTGTTGTTTGTAGATTATCTGATGATGCCGATTCTAACAGGTGTGAGGTCTTACCTCATTGTAGTTTTGATTTGAATTTCTCTAATAATTAATGATGTTGAGCAGCTTTTCATGTGCGTCTTGGCCATCTCTGTGTCTTCTTTGAAGAAACGTCTCTTTAGATCTTCTGCCCATTTTTGTATTGGGTTGTTTGTTTTATTAATATTAAGCTGCATGAGCTGTTTATATATATTGGAGATTAAACCTTTGTCCATTGATTCGTTTGTGAACGTTTTCGCCCATTCTGAGGGTTGCCTTTTTCCATTCCCGTTTTTTTTAACAAAGAAAGAAAGAAAGCAAAAGAAGCAGAACACTAATGTGCGTGAAATATGCCTCTTGAAACTGTCGTTTTGAAATATGGACGTCTTTTGAATTTTTTGGTCGATATATGACCCCAGGATTTGTTTTCAGGGCAGGTGTCATTTACAGGCCTGTAATGATTTGGAATATCCACTGACCATTAGCGCTGGCATTAAACCTGCAGTTGTGTGAAACGGCCACAAGGTGGCAGCAGTTCTCCCTTACCAAATCTGGTTACTAGGGCAGCAGAGCCTCAATGGAAGTCGTGTTCGAGATTGGAATGTAGAACGGAATGTGCCAGGAGAAAGCCCCTCAAGTTTGTCTCACTACTTCTTGTTCGTGTTTTTAATTTAATTTTTTATTTTTTGTTACAGCAAGTTTGAGTACAACGTTTAGCTTGTTGTAGGTGTGCAAGAGGTGGTTCTTTTACACATATACATATGTCTGTTCTTCCTGGGATCCTTTTCCCATGTACGTTATGACAGAATGTTGAGTAGTCTTCTCTTGGTACTACGTAGGTCTTTGGTGATTATATACGTCTACTGTGTTTGTATATGTCTGTTAACCCCAATATCGTAATGAATTCAATCCTCACACCTTTCCTTTGGTGAACCCTAAGTTTGTTTAATGAATCTGTGATTGCCCTTCTCCGTGGAAATATGTGCCCTGGTATCAATTTATAGGTAACACCTATAAGTGATATGATATGATATGTGTCTTTCACTTTCTGACTTACTCCAAGTCACGTGATTACCTCGAGACTCATCTACGGTGCTGCAAATGGCATTGTGTCCTTTTTCTCCTTGGCGAATATTCTGTCTTAGCGAGGTCCATTTTCTGCAATGTGATTCCCTGAGGGCTGAGGATTAGCTGACCTGGGCAGCCTGACCCTGCCGGCAAGCCCTCCCCAGGTGTGCCTGGGTTGAGGTCAATATAAACAGCACTCCAGGCAGCAATAGCCCCTGCAGCTGTGCCTTACTCCATATTCCCTGCCCCGTCAGCAGTCTCGGGGCTGTGCTGGTGGGAGGGTGTGAGGGTCCACGGCTTTGTGGGTGGCCCGGTGTGAGTGGGGCTCTGCTGGACTTTCGGCAGGAGTTGCCAGGCTGCCACCTGTAAAGAAGAGGATGTGTCACCCATAACTTCCACTGGAATATCTCTCTGGGCTGAGGTGAGGAAGGAAAAAAAGGAGTGGGGGCCGGGACAGGAGGGGTATCTCAGGCAGGGCAATAGAAAGCTTCCAGAAGAGCGCCCGTGGCCAGTACCATCCTGGCTGACCTGCAGGCACCAAGTTGGCCTGCGTGCTGTCGCTGGTGTGGCTCCACGGCCCTTCCTCTAGGCGTTCAAGCCCTTGTACATATTCAGGTGTTTCACCTGGGAAGGGTGGGAACAGTTCAGCAGCAGCTGGCCTTTGGCTCAGCTCACGTTTACTCACAGAGGCCTCGGCACGGTCTCCCAGCTTTGCAATGAGGATGCTCCTGGCGAGGGCGGGCAGGGCTGCTGGCTGTATGGGAGATGATTCCCCACCTCTGACCAATTTCAGAATTGTTTACCACTGGAGCAAGTGCCTTGGTAGTGTTTTCCTCTGTATAACTGTTAGGTTCAGTTTTTTTTTTCTTTTTTCTTTCAAGTTAGATTTTATTCCTCATTTATGTATTTATAGATATAAGCATGGAAATAATTCATTCGTATAAATACATCAGTGTGAATGGAAGAACTTTTTTTCTGTTTTATTTTTACATTTTATTTTTTAAAATTTTGAAATTTAATTTTAGTTATTTTTTTATACAGTAGGTTATTATTAGTTATCTATTTTATGCATAGACATGTATACAGGTCAATCCTAATCTCCCAAGTCATCCCACCACCACCACCACATGGCTTCCCCCACTTTGTGTCCATACGTTTGTTCTCTACCTCTGTGTCTCTATTTCTGCCCTGCAAACCAGTTCATCTCTACCATTTTTCTAGGTTCCACATATAGGCATTAATATACAATATTTGTTTTTCTCTTTCTGGCTTACTTCACTCTGTATGACAGTCTCTAGATCCATCAACTTCTCTACAAATGACCCAGTTTCATTCCTTTTTATGGCTGAGTAATATTCCATTTTATATATGTACCACATCTTTATCCATTCGTCTGTCTGTGGGCATTTAGGTTGCTTCCATTACCTGGCTATTGTAAATAGTGCTGCAATGAACATTGTGGTGAATGTGTCTCTGTGATTTATGGTTTTCTCTGGGTATATGCCCAGAAGTGGGATTGCTGGATCCTATGGTAATTCTCTTTTTAGTTTTTTAAAGGAACCTCCATACTGTTCTCCATAGTGACTGTATCAATTTACATTCCCACCAATAGCGGAAGAGGGTTCCTTTTGTCCACACCCTCCCCAGAATTTGTTGTTTGTAGATTATCTGATGATGCCGATTCTAACAGGTGTGAGGTCTTACCTCATTGTAGTTTTGATTTGAATTTCTCTAATAATTAATGATGTTGAGCAGCTTTTCATGTGCGTCTTGGCCATCTCTGTGTCTTCTTTGAAGAAACGTCTCTTTAGATCTTCTGCCCATTTTTGTATTGGGTTGTTTGTTTTATTAATATTAAGCTGCATGAGCTGTTTATATATATTGGAGATTAAACCTTTGTCCATTGATTCGTTTGTGAACGTTTTCGCCCATTCTGAGGGTTGCCTTTTTCCATTCCCGTTTTTTTTAACAAAGAAAGAAAGAAAGCAAAAGAAGCAGAACACTAATGTGCGTGAAATATGCCTCTTGAAACTGTCGTTTTGAAATATGGACGTCTTTTGAATTTTTTGGTCGATATATGACCCCAGGATTTGTTTTCAGGGCAGGTGTCATTTACAGGCCTGTAATGATTTGGAATATCCACTGACCATTAGCGCTGGCATTAAACCTGCAGTTGTGTGAAACGGCCACAAGGTGGCAGCAGTTCTCCCTTACCAAATCTGGTTACTAGGGCAGCAGAGCCTCAATGGAAGTCGTGTTCGAGATTGGAATGTAGAACGGAATGTGCCAGGAGAAAGCCCCTCAAGTTTGTCTCACTACTTCTTGTTCGTGTTTTTAATTTAATTTTTTATTTTTTGTTACAGCAAGTTTGAGTACAACGTTTAGCTTGTTGTAGGTGTGCAAGAGGTGGTTCTTTTACACATATACATATGTCTGTTCTTCCTGGGATCCTTTTCCCATGTACGTTATGACAGAATGTTGAGTAGTCTTCTCTTGGTACTACGTAGGTCTTTGGTGATTATATACGTCTACTGTGTTTGTATATGTCTGTTAACCCCAATATCGTAATGAATTCAATCCTCACACCTTTCCTTTGGTGAACCCTAAGTTTGTTTAATGAATCTGTGATTGCCCTTCTCCGTGGAAATATGTGCCCTGGTATCAATTTATAGGTAACACCTATAAGTGATATGATATGATATGTGTCTTTCACTTTCTGACTTACTCCAAGTCACGTGATTACCTCGAGACTCATCTACGGTGCTGCAAATGGCATTGTGTCCTTTTTCTCCTTGGCGAATATTCTGTCTTAGCGAGGTCCATTTTCTGCAATGTGATTCCCTGAGGGCTGAGGATTAGCTGACCTGGGCAGCCTGACCCTGCCGGCAAGCCCTCCCCAGGTGTGCCTGGGTTGAGGTCAATATAAACAGCACTCCAGGCAGCAATAGCCCCTGCAGCTGTGCCTTACTCCATATTCCCTGCCCCGTCAGCAGTCTCGGGGCTGTGCTGGTGGGAGGGTGTGAGGGTCCACGGCTTTGTGGGTGGCCCGGTGTGAGTGGGGCTCTGCTGGACTTTCGGCAGGAGTTGCCAGGCTGCCACCTGTAAAGAAGAGGATGTGTCACCCATAACTTCCACTGGAATATCTCTCCGGGCTGAGGTGAGGAAGGAAAAAAAGGAGTGGGGGCCGGGACAGGAGGGGTATCTCAGGCAGGGCAATAGAAAGCTTCCAGAAGAGCGCCCGTGGCCAGTACCATCCTGGCTGACCTGCAGGCACCAAGTTGGCCTGCGTGCTGTCGCTGGTGTGGCTCCACGGCCCTTCCTCTAGGCGTTCAAGCCCTTGTACATATTCAGGTGTTTCACCTGGGAAGGGTGGGAACAGTTCAGCAGCAGCTGGCCTTTGGCTCAGCTCACGTTTACTCACAGAGGCCTCGGCACGGTCTCCCAGCTTTGCAATGAGGATGCTCCTGGCGAGGGCGGGCGGGGCTGCTGGCTGTATGGGAGATGATTCCCCACCTCTGACCAATTTCAGAATTGTTTACCACTGGAGCAAGTGCCTTGGTAGTGTTTTCCTCTGTATAACTGTTAGGTTCAGTTTTTTTTCTTTTTTCTTTCAAGTTAGATTTTATTCCTCATTTATGTATTTATAGATATAAGCATGGAAATAATTCATTCGTATAAATACATCAGTGTGAATGGAAGAACTTTTTTTCTGTTTTATTTTTACATTTTATTTTTTAAAATTTTGAAATTTAATTTTAGTTATTTTTTTATACAGTAGGTTATTATTAGTTATCTATTTTATGCATAGACATGTATACAGGTCAATCCTAATCTCCCAAGTCATCCCACCACCACCACCACATGGCTTCCCCCACTTTGTGTCCATACGTTTGTTCTCTACCTCTGTGTCTCTATTTCTGCCCTGCAAACCAGTTCATCTCTACCATTTTTCTAGGTTCCACATATAGGCATTAATATACAATATTTGTTTTTCTCTTTCTGGCTTACTTCACTCTGTATGACAGTCTCTAGATCCATCAACTTCTCTACAAATGACCCAGTTTCATTCCTTTTTATGGCTGAGTAATATTCCATTTTATATATGTACCACATCTTTATCCATTCGTCTGTCTGTGGGCATTTATGTTGCTTCCATAACCTGGCTATTGTAAATAGTGCTGCAATGAACATTGTGGTGACTGTGTCTCTGTGATTTATGGTTTTCTCTGGGTATATGCCCAGAAGTGGGATTGCTGGATCCTATGGTAATTCTCTTTTTAGTTTTTTAAAGGAACCTCCATACTGTTCTCCATAGTGACTGTATCAATTTACATTCCCACCAATAGCGGAAGAGGGTTCCTTTTGTCCACACCCTCCCCAGAATTTGTTGTTTGTAGATTATCTGATGATGCCGATTCTAACAGGTGTGAGGTCTTACCTCATTGTAGTTTTGATTTGCATTTCTCTAATAATTAGTGATGTTGAGCAGCTTTTCATGTGCGTCTTGGCCATCTCTGTGTCTTCTTTGAAGAAACGTCTCTTTAGATCTTCTGCCCATTTTTGTATTGGGTTGTTTGTTTTATTAATATTAAGCTGCATGCGCTGTTTATATATATTGGAGATTAAACCTTTGTCCATTGATTCGTTTGTGAACGTTTTCGCCCATTCTGAGGGTTGCCTTTTTCCATTCCCGTTTTTTTTAACAAAGAAAGAAAGAAAGCAAAAGAAGCAGAACACTAATGTGCGTGAAATATGCCTCTTGAAACTGTCGTTTTGAAATATGGACGTCTTTTGAATTTTTTGGTCGATATATGACCCCAGGATTTGTTTTCAGGGCAGGTGTCATTTACAGGCCTGTAATGATTTGGAATATCCACTGACCATTAGCGCTGGCATTAAACCTGCAGTTGTGTGAAACGGCCACAAGGTGGCAGCAGTTCTCCCTTACCAAATCTGGTTACTAGGGCAGCAGAGCCTCAATGGAAGTCGTGTTCGAGATTGGAATGTAGAACGGAATGTGCCAGGAGAAAGCCCCTCAAGTTTGTCTCACTACTTCTTGTTCGTGTTTTTAATTTAATTTTTTATTTTTTATTACAGCAAGTTTGAGTACAACGTTTAGCTTGTTGTAGGTGTGCAAGAGGTGGTTCTTTTACACATATACATATGTCTGTTCTTCCTGGGATCCTTTTCCCATGTACGTTATGACAGAATGTTGAGTAGTCTTCTCTTGGTACTCCGTAGGTCTTTGGTGATTATATACGTCTACTGTGTTTGTATCTGTCTGTTAACCCCAATATCGTAATGAATTCAATCCTCACACCTTTCCTTTGGTGAACCATAAGTTTGTTTAATGAATCTGTGATTGCCCTCCTCCGTGGAAATATCTGCCCTGGTAGCAATTTATAGGTAACACCTATAAGTGATATGATATGATATGTGTCTTTCACTTTCTGACTTACTCCAAGTCACGTGATTACCTCGAGACTCATCTACGGTGCTGCAAATGGCATTGTGTCCTTTTTCTCCTTGGCGAATATTCTGTCTTAGCGAGGTCCATTTTCTGCAATGTGATTCCCTGAGGGCTGAGGATTAGCTGACCTGGGCAGCCTGACCCTGCCGGCAAGCCCTCCCCAGGTGTGCCTGGGTTGAGGTCAATATAAACAGCACTCCAGGCAGCAATAGCCCCTGCAGCTGTGCCTTACTCCATATCCTCTGCCCCGTCAGCAGTCTCGGGGCTGTGCTGGTGGGAGGGTGTGAGGGTCCACGGCTTTGTGGGTGGCCCGGTGTGAGTGGGGCTCTGCTGGACTTTCGGCAGGAGTTGCCAGGCTGCCACCTGTAAAGAAGAGGATGTGTCACCCATAACTTCCCCTGGAATATCTCTCCGGGCTGAGGTGAGGAAGGAAAAAAAGGAGTGGGGGCCGGGACAGGAGGGGTATCTCAGGCAGGGCAATAGAAAGCTTCCAGAAGAGCGCCCGTGGCCAGTACCATCCTGGCTGACCTGCAGGCACCAAGTTGGCCTGCGTGCTGTCGCTGGTGTGGCTCCACGGCCCTTCCTCTAGGCTTTCAAGCCCTTGTACATATTCAGGTGTTTCACCTGGGAAGGGTGGGAACAGTTCAGCAGCAGCTGGCCTTTGGCTCAGCTCACGTTAACTCACAGAGGCCTCGGCACGGTCTCCCAGCTTTGCAATGAGGATGCTCCTGGCGAGGGCGGGCGGGGCTGCTGGCTGTATGGGAGATGATTCCCCACCTCTGACCAATTTCAGAATTGTTTACCACTGGAGCAAGTGCCTTGGTAGTGTTTTCCTCTGTATAACTGTTAGGTTCAGTTTTTTTTTTTCTTTTTTGGTTCAAGTTAGATTTTATTCCTCATTTATGTATTTATAGATAGAAGCATGGAAATAATTCATTCGTATAAATACATCAGTGTGAATGGAAGAACATTTTTTCTGCTTTATTTTTACATTTTATTTTTTAAAATTTTGAAATTTAATTTTAGTTATTTTTTATACAATAGGTTATTATTAGTTATCTATTTTATGCATAGACATGTATACAGGTCAATCCTAATCTCCCAAGTCATCCCACCACCACCACCCCATGGCTTCCCCCACTTTGTGTCCATACGTTTGTTCTCTACCTCTGTGTCTCTATTTCTGCCCTGCAAACCAGTTCATCTCTACCATTTTTCTAGGTTCCACATATAGGCATTAATATACAATATTTGTTTTTCTCTTTCTGGCTTACTTCACTCTGTATGACAGTCTCTAGATCCATCAACTTCTCTACAAATGACCCAGTTTCATTCCTTTTTATGGCTGAGTAATATTCCATTTTATATATGTACCACATCTTTATCCATTCGTCTGTCTGTGGGCATTTATGTTGCTTCCATAACCTGGCTATTGTAAATAGTGCTGCAATGAACATTGTGGTGAATGTGTCTCTGTGATTTATGGTTTTCTCTGGGTATATGCCCAGAAGTGGGATTGCTGGATCCTATGGTAATTCTCTTTTTAGTTTTTTAAAGGAACCTCCATACTGTTCTCCATAGTGACTGTATCAATTTACATTCCCACCAATAGCGGAAGAGGGTTCCTTTTGTCCACACCCTCCCCAGAATTTGTTGTTTGTAGATTATCTGATGATGCCGATTCTAACAGGAGTGAGGTCTTACCTCATTGTAGTTTTGATTTGCATTTCTCTAATAATTAGTGATGTTGAGCAGCTTTTCATGTGCGTCTTGGCCATCTCTGTGTCTTCTTTGAAGAAACGTCTCTTTAGATCTTCTGCCCATTTTTGTATTGGGTTGTTTGTTTTATTAATATTAAGCTGCATGTGCTGTTTATATATATTGGAGATTACACCTTTGTCCATTGATTCGTTTGTGAACGTTTTCGCCCATTCTGAGGGTTGCCTTTTTCCATTCCCGTTTTTTTTAACAAAGAAAGAAAGAAAGCAAAAGAAGCAGAACACTAATGTGCGTGAAATATGCCTCTTGAAACTGTCGTTTTGAAATATGGACGTCTTTTGAATTTTTTGGTCGATATATGACCCCAGGATTTGTTTTCAGGGCAGGTGTCATTTACAGGCCTGTAATGATTTGGAATATCCACTGACCATTAGCGCTGGCATTAAACCTGCAGTTGTGTGAAACGGCCACAAGGTGGCAGCAGTTCTCCCTTACCAAATCTGGTTACTAGGGCAGCAGAGCCTCAATGGAAGTCGTGTTCGAGATTGGAATGTAGAACGGAATGTGCCAGGAGAAAGCCCCTCAAGTTTGTCTCACTACTTCTTGTTCGTGTTTTTAATTTATTTTTTTATTTTTTATTACAGCAAGTTTGAGTACAACGTTTAGCTTGTTGTAGGTGTGCAAGAGGTGGTTCTTTTACACATATACATATGTCTGTTCTTCCTGGGATCCTTTTCCCATGTACGTTATGACAGAATGTTGAGTAGTCTTCTCTTGGTACTCCGTAGGTCTTTGGTGATTATATACGTCTACTGTGTTTGTATCTGTCTGTTAACCCCAATATCGTAATGAATTCAATCCTCACACCTTTCCTTTGGTGAACCCTAAGTTTGTTTAATGAATCTGTGATTGCCCTTCTCCGTGGAAATATCTGCCCTGGTATCAATTTATAGGTAACACCTATAAGTGATATGATATGATATGTGTCTTTCACTTTCTGACTTACTCCAAGTCACGTGATTACCTCGAGACTCATCTACGGTGCTGCAAATGGCATTGTGTCCTTTTTCTCCTTGGCGAATATTCTGTCTTAGCGAGGTCCATTTTCTGCAATGTGATTCCCTGAGGGCTGAGGATTAGCTGACCTGGGCAGCCTGACCCTGCCGGCAAGCCCTCCCCAGGTGTGCCTGGGTTGAGGTCAATATAAACAGCACTCCAGGCAGCAATAGGCCCTGCAGCTGTGCCTTACTCCATATTCTTTGCCCCGTCAGCAGTCTCGGGGCTGTGCTGGTGGGAGGGTGTGAGGGTCCACGGCTTTGTGGGTGGCCCGGTGTGAGTGGGGCTCTGCTGGACTTTCGGCAGGAGTTGCCAGGCTGCCACCTGTAAAGAAGAGGATGTGTCACCCATAACTTCCACTGGAATATCTCTCCGGGCTGAGGTGAGGAAGGAAAAAAAGGAGTGGGGGCCGGGACAGGAGGGGTATCTCAGGCAGGGCAATAGAAAGCTTCCAGAAGAGCGCCCGTGGCCAGTACCATCCTGGCTGACCTGCAGGCACCAAGTTGGCCTGCGTGCTGTCGCTGGTGTGGCTCCACGGCCCTTCCTCTAGGCTTTCAAGCCCTTGTACATATTCAGGTGTTTCACCTGGGAAGGGTGGGAACAGTTCAGCAGCATCTGGCCTGGGGCTCAGCTCACGTTTACTCACAGAGGCCTCGGCACGGTCTCCCAGCTTTGCAATGAGGATGCTCCTGGCGAGGGCGGGCGGGGCTGCTGGCTGTATGGGAGATGATTCCCCACCTCTGACCAATTTCAGAATTGTTTACCACTGGAGCAAGTGCCTTGGTAGTGTTTTCCTCTGTATAAATGTTAGGTTCAGTTTTTTTTTTTTCTTTTTTGGTTCAAGTTAGATTTTATTCCTCATTTATGTATTTATAGATATAAGCATGGAAATAATTCATTCGTATAAATACATCAGTGTGAATGGAAGAACTTTTTTCTGTTTTATTTTTACATTTTATTTTTTAAAATTTTGAAATTTAATTTTAGTTATTATTTATACAGTAGGTTATTATTAGTTATCTATTTTATGCATAGACATGTATACAGGTCAATCCTAATCTCCCAAGTCATCCCACCACCACCACCACATGGCTTCCCCCACTTTGTGTCCATACGTTTGTTCTCTACCTCTGTGTCTCTATTTCTGCCCTGCAAACCAGTTCATCTCTACCATTTTTCTAGGTTCCACATATAGGCATTAATATACAATATTTGTTTTTCTCTTTCTGGCTTACTTCACTCTGTATGACAGCCTCTAGATCCATCAACTTCTCTACAAATGACCCAGTTTCATTCCTTTTTATGGCTGAGTAATATTCCATTTTATATATGTACCACATCTTTATCCATTCGTCTGTCTGTGGGCATTTATGTTGCTTCCATAACCTGGCTATTGTAAATAGTGCTGCAATGAACACTGTGGTGAATGTGTCTCTGTGATTTATGGTTTTCTCTGGGTATATGCCCAGAAGTGGGATTGCTGGATCCTATGGTAATTCTCTTTTTAGTTTTTTAAAGGAACCTCCACACTGTTCTCCATAGTGACTGTATCAATTTACATTCCCACCAATAGCGGAAGAGGGTTCCTTTTGTCCACACCCTCCCCAGAATTTGTTGTTTGTAGATTATCTGATGATGCCGATTCTAACAGGTGTGAGGTCTTACCTCATTGTAGTTTTGATTTGCATTTCTCTAATAATTAGTGATGTTGAGCAGCTTTTCATGTGCGTCTTGGCCATCTCTGTGTCTTCTTTGAAGAAACGTCTCTTTAGATCTTCTGCCCATTTTTGTATTGGGTTGTTTGTTTTATTAATATTAAGCTGCATGAGCTGTTTATATATATTGGAGATTAAACCTTTGTCCATTGATTCGTTTGTGAACGTTTTCGCCCATTCTGAGGGTTGCCTTTTTCCATTCCCGTTTTTTTTAACAAAGAAAGAAAGAAAGCAAAAGAAGCAGAACACTAATGTGCGTGAAATATGCCTCTTGAAACTGTCGTTTTGAAATATGGACGTCTTTTGAATTTTTTGGTCGATATATGACCCCAGGATTTGTTTTCAGGGCAGGTGTCATTTACAGGCCTGTAATGATTTGGAATATCCACTGACCATTAGCGCTGGCATTAAACCTGCAGTTGTGTGAAACGGCCACAAGGTGGCAGCAGTTCTCCCTTACCAAATCTGGTTACTAGGGCAGCAGAGCCTCAATGGAAGTCGTGTTCGAGATTGGAATGTAGAACGGAATGTGCCAGGAGAAAGCCCCTCAAGTTTGTCTCACTACTTCTTGTTCGTGTTTTTAATTTAATTTTTTATTTTTTATTACAGCAAGTTTGAGTACAACGTTTAGCTTGTTGTAGGTGTGCAAGAGGTGGTTCTTTTACACATATACATATGTCTGTTCTTCCTGGGATCCTTTTCCCATGTACGTTATGACAGAATGTTGAGTAGTCTTCTCTTGGTACTCCGTAGGTCTTTGGTGATTATATACGTCTACTGTGTTTGTATATGTCTGTTAACCCCAATATCGTAATGAATTCAATCCTCACACCTTTCCTTTGGTGAACCATAAGTTTGTTTAATGAATCTGTGATTGCCCTTCTCCGTGGAAATATCTGCCCTGGTATCAATTTATAGGTAACACCTATAAGTGATATGATATGATATGTGTCTTTCACTTTCTGACTTACTCCAAGTCACGTGATTACCTCGAGACTCATCTACGTTGCTGCAAATGGCATTGTGTCCTTTTTCTCCTTGGCGAATATTCTGTCTTAGCGAGGTCCATTTTCTGCAATGTGATTCCCTGAGGGCTGAGGATTAGCTGACCTGGGCAGCCTGACCCTGCCGGCAAGCCCTCCCCAGGTGTGCCTGGGTTGAGGTCAATATAAACATCACTCCAGGCAGCAATAGTCCCTGCAGCTGTGCCTGACTCCATATCCTCTGCCCCGTCAGCAGTCTCGGGGCTGTGCTGGTGGGAGGGTGTGAGGGTCCACGGCTTTGTGGGTGGCCCAGTGTGAGTGGGGCTCTGCTGGACTTTCGGCAGGAGTTGCCTGGCTGCCACCTGTAAAGAAGAGGATGTGTCACCCATAACTTCCACTGGAATATCTCTCCGGGCTGAGGTGAGGAAGGAAAAAAAGGAGTGGGGGCCGGGACAGGAGGGGTATCTCAGGCAGGGCAATAGAAAGCTTCCAGAAGAGCGCCCGTGGCCAGTACCATCCTGGCTGACCTGCAGGCACCAAGTTGGCCTGCGTGCTGTCGCTGGTGTGGCTCCACGGCCCTTCCTCTAGGCTTTCAAGCCCTTGTACATATTCAGGTGTTTCACCTGGGAATGGTGGGAACAGTTCAGCAGCATCTGGCCTGGGGCTCAGCTCACGTTTACTCACAGAGGCCTCGGCACGGTCTCCCAGCTTTGCAATGAGGATGCTCCTTGCGTGGGCGGGCGGGGCTGCTGGCTGTATGGGAGATGATTCCCCACCTCTGACCAATTTCAGAATTGTTTACCACTGGAGCAAGTGCCTTGGTAGTGTTTTCCTCTGTATAACTGTTAGGTTCAGTTTTTTTTTTCTTTTTTGGTTCAAGTTAGATTTTATTCCTCATTTATGTATTTATAGATATAAGCATGGAAATAATTCATTCGTATAAATACATCAGTGTGAATGGAAGAACTTTTTTTCTGTTTTATTTTTACATTTTATTTTTTAAAATTTTGAAATTTAATTTTAGTTATTTTTTTATACAGTAGGTTATTATTAGTTATCTATTTTATGCATAGACATGTATACAGGTCAATCCTAATCTCCCAAGTCATCCCACCACCACCACCCCATGGCTTCCCCCACTTTGTGTCCATACGTTTGTTCTCTACCTCTGTGTCTCTATTTCTGCCCTGCAAACCAGTTCATCTCTACCATTTTTCTAGGTTCCACATATAGGCATTAATATACAATATTTGTTTTTCTCTTTCTGGCTTACTTCACTCTGTATGACAGTCTCTAGATCCATCAACTTCTCTACAAATGACCCAGTTTCATTCCTTTTTATGGCTGAGTAATATTCCATTTTATATATGTACCACATCTTTATCCATTCGTCTGTCTGTGGGCATTTATGTTGCTTCCATAACCTGGCTATTGTAAATAGTGCTGCAATGAACATTGTGGTGAATGTGTCTCTGTGATTTATGGTTTTCTCTGGGTATATGCCCAGAAGTGGGATTGCTGGATCCTATGGTAATTCTCTTTTTAGTTTTTTAAAGGAACCTCCATACTCTTCTCCATAGTGACTGTATCAATTTACATTCCCACCAATAGCGGAAGAGGGTTCCTTTTGTCCACACCCTCCCCAGAATTTGTTGTTTGTAGATTATCTGATGATGCCGATTCTAACAGGTGTGAGGTCTTACCTCATTGTAGTTTTGATTTGAATTTCTCTAATAATTAGTGATGTTGAGCAGCTTTTCATGTGCGTCTTGGCCATCTCTGTGTCTTCTTTGAAGAAACGTCTCTTTAGATCTTCTGCCCATTTTTGTATTGGGTTGTTTGTTTTATTAATATTAAGCTGCATGAGCTGTTTATATATATTGGAGATTAAACCTTTGTCCATTGATTCGTTTGTGAACGTTTTCGCCCATTCTGAGGGTTGCCTTTTTCCATTCCCGTTTTTTTTAACAAAGAAAGAAAGAAAGCAAAAGAAGCAGAACACTAATGTGCGTGAAATATGCCTCTTGAAACTGTCGTTTTGAAATATGGACGTCTTTTGAATTTTTTGGTCGATATATGACCCCAGGATTTGTTTTCAGGGCAGGTGTCATTTACAGGCCTGTAATGATTTGGAATATCCACTGACCATTAGCGCTGGCATTAAACCTGCAGTTTTGTGAAACGGCCACAAGGTGGCAGCAGTTCTCCCTTACCAAATCTGGTTACTAGGGCAGCAGAGCCTCAATGGAAGTCGTGTTCGAGATTGGAATGTAGAACGGAATGTGCCAGGAGAAAGCCCCTCAAGTTTGTCTCACTACTTCTTGTTCGTGTTTTTAATTTAATTTTTTATTTTTTATTACAGCAAGTTTGAGTACAACGTTTAGCTTGTTGTAGGTGTGCAAGAGGTGGTTCTTTTACACATATACATATGTCTGTTCTTCCTGGGATCCTTTTCCCATGTACGTTATGACAGAATGTTGAGTAGTCTTCTCTTGGTACTCCGTAGGTCTTTGGTGATTATATACGTCTACTGTGTTTGTATCTGTCTGTTAACCCCAATATCGTAATGAATTCAATCCTCACACCTTTCCTTTGGTGAACCCTAAGTTTGTTTAATGAATCTGTGATTGCCCTTCTCCGTGGAAATATGTGCCCTGGTATCAATTTATAGGTAACACCTGTAAGTGATATGATATGATATGTGTCTTTCACTTTCTGACTTACTCCAAGTCACGTGATTACCTCGAGACTCATCTACGGTGCTGCAAATGGCATTGTGTCCTTTTTCTCCTTGGCGAATATTCTGTCTTAGCGAGGTCCATTTTCTGCAATGTGATTCCCTGAGGGCTGAGGATTAGCTGACCTGGGCAGCCTGACCCTGCCGGCAAGCCCTCCCCAGGTGTGCCTGGGTTGAGGTCAATATAAACAGCACTCCAGGCAGCAATAGCCCCTGCAGCTGTGCCTTACTCCATATCCTCTGCCCCGTCAGCAGTCTCGGGGCTGTGCTGGTGGGAGGGTGTGAGGGTCCACGGCTTTGTGGGTGGCCCGGTGTGAGTGGGGCTCTGCTGGACTTTCGGCAGGAGTTGCCAGGCTGCCACCTGTAAAGAAGAGGATGTGTCACCCATAACTTCCCCTGGAATATCTCTCCGGGCTGAGGTGAGGAAGGAAAAAAAGGAGTGGGGGCCGGGACAGGAGGGGTATCTCAGGCAGGGCAATAGAAAGCTTCCAGAAGAGCGCCCGTGGCCAGTACCATCCTGGCTGACCTGCAGGCACCAAGTTGGCCTGCGTGCTGTCGCTGGTGTGGCTCCACGGCCCTTCCTCTAGGCTTTCAAGCCCTTGTACATATTCAGGTGTTTCACCTGGGAAGGGTGGGAACAGTTCAGCAGCAGCTGGCCTTTGGCTCAGCTCACGTTAACTCACAGAGGCCTCGGCACGGTCTCCCAGCTTTGTAATGAGGATGCTCCTGGCGAGGGCGGGCGGGGCTGCTGGCTGTATGGGAGATGATTCCCCACCTCTGACCAATTTCAGAATTGTTTACCACTGGAGCAAGTGCCTTGGTAGTGTTTTCCTCTGTATAACTGTTAGGTTCAGTTTTTTTTTTCTTTTTTGGTTCAAGTTAGATTTTATTCCTCATTTATGTATTTATAGATAGAAGCATGGAAATAATTCATTCGTATAAATACATCAGTGTGAATGGAAGAACATTTTTTCTGTTTTATTTTTACATTTTATTTTTTAAAATTTTGAAATTTAATTTTAGTTATTTTTTATACAATAGGTTATTATTAGTTATCTATTTTATGCATAGACATGTATACAGGTCAATCCTAATCTCCCAAGTCATCCCACCACCACCACCCCATGGCTTCCCCCACTTTGTGTCCATACGTTTGTTCTCTACCTCTGTGTCTCTATTTCTGCCCTGCAAACCAGTTCATCTCTACCATTTTTCTAGGTTCCACATATAGGCATTAATATACAATATTTGTTTTTCTCTTTCTGGCTTACTTCACTCTGTATGACAGTCTCTAGATCCATCAACTTCTCTACAAATGACCCAGTTTCATTCCTTTTTATGGCTGAGTAATATTCCATTTTATATATGTACCACATCTTTATCCATTCGTCTGTCTGTGGGCATTTATGTTGCTTCCATAACCTGGCTATTGTAAATAGTGCTGCAATGAACATTGTGGTGAATGTGTCTCTGTGATTTATGGTTTTCTCTGGGTATATGCCCAGAAGTGGGATTGCTGGATCCTATGGTAATTCTCTTTTTAGTTTTTTAAAGGAACCTCCATACTGTTCTCCATAGTGACTGTATCAATTTACATTCCCACCAATAGCGGAAGAGGGTTCCTTTTGTCCACACCCTCCCCAGAATTTGTTGTTTGTAGATTATCTGATGATGCCGATTCTAACAGGAGTGAGGTCTTACCTCATTGTAGTTTTGATTTGCATTTCTCTAATAATTAGTGATGTTGAGCAGCTTTTCATGTGCGTCTTGGCCATCTCTGTGTCTTCTTTGAAGAAACGTCTCTTTAGATCTTCTGCCCATTTTTGTATTGGGTTGTTTGTTTTATTAATATTGAGCTGCATGTGCTGTTTATATATATTGGAGATTACACCTTTGTCCATTGATTCGTTTGTGAACGTTTTCGCCCATTCTGAGGGTTGCCTTTTTCCATTCCCGTTTTTTTTAACAAAGAAAGAAAGAAAGCAAAAGAAGCAGAACACTAATGTGCGTGAAATATGCCTCTTGAAACTGTCGTTTTGAAATATGGACGTCTTTTGAATTTTTTGGTCGATATATGACCCCAGGATTTGTTTTCAGGGCAGGTGTCATTTACAGGCCTGTAATGATTTGGAATATCCACTGACCATTAGCGCTGGCATTAAACCTGCAGTTGTGTGAAACGGCCACAAGGTGGCAGCAGTTCTCCCTTACCAAATCTGGTTACTAGGGCAGCAGAGCCTCAATGGAAGTCGTGTTCGAGATTGGAATGTAGAACGGAATGTGCCAGGAGAAAGCCCCTCAAGTTTGTCTCACTACTTCTTGTTCGTGTTTTTAATTTATTTTTTTATTTTTTATTACAGCAAGTTTGAGTACAACGTTTAGCTTGTTGTAGGTGTGCAAGAGGTGGTTCTTTTACACATATACATATGTCTGTTCTTCCTGGGATCCTTTTCCCATGTACGTTATGACAGAATGTTGAGTAGTCTTCTCTTGGTACTCCGTAGGTCTTTGGTGATTATATACGTCTACTGTGTTTGTATCTGTCTGTTAACCCCAATATCGTAATGAATTCAATCCTCACACCTTTCCTTTGGTGAACCCTAAGTTTGTTTAATGAATCTGTGATTGCCCTTCTCCGTGGAAATATCTGCCCTGGTATCAATTTATAGGTAACACCTATAAGTGATATGATATGATATGTGTCTTTCACTTTCTGACTTACTCCAAGTCACGTGATTACCTCGAGACTCATCTACGGTGCTGCAAATGGCATTGTGTCCTTTTTCTCCTTGGCGAATATTCTGTCTTAGCGAGGTCCATTTACTGCAATGTGATTCCCTGAGGGCTGAGGATTAGCTGACCTGGGCAGCCTGACCCTGCCGGCAAGCCCTCCCCAGGTGTGCCTGGGTTGAGGTCAATATAAACAGCACTCCAGGCAGCAATAGGCCCTGCAGCTGTGCCTTACTCCATATTCTCTGCCCCGTCAGCAGTCTCGGGGCTGTGCTGGTGGGAGGGTGTGAGGGTCCACGGCTTTGTGGGTGGCCCGGTGTGAGTGGGGCTCTGCTGGACTTTCGGCAGGAGTTGCCAGGCTGCCACCTGTAAAGAAGAGGATGTGTCACCCATAACTTCCACTGGAATATCTCTCCGGGCTGAGGTGAGGAAGGAAAAAAAGGAGTGGGGGCCGGGACAGGAGGGGTATCTCAGGCAGGGCAATAGAAAGCTTCCAGAAGAGCGCCCGTGGCCAGTACCATCCTGGCTGACCTGCAGGCACCAAGTTGGCCTGCGTGCTGTCGCTGGTGTGGCTCCACGGCCCTTCCTCTAGGCTTTCAAGCCCTTGTACATATTCAGGTGTTTCACCTGGGAAGGGTGGGAACAGTTCAGCAGCATCTGGCCTGGGGCTCAGCTCACGTTTACTCACAGAGGCCTCGGCACGGTCTCCCAGCTTTGCAATGAGGATGCTCCTGGCGAGGGCGGGCGGGGCTGCTGGCTGTATGGGAGATGATTCCCCACCTCTGACCAATTTCAGAATTGTTTACCACTGGAGCAAGTGCCTTGGTAGTGTTTTCCTCTGTATAAATGTTAGGTTCAGTTTTTTTTTTTCTTTTTTGGTTCAAGTTAGATTTTATTCCTCATTTATGTATTTATAGATATAAGCATGGAAATAATTCATTCGTATAAATACATCAGTGTGAATGGAAGAACTTTTTTTCTGTTTTATTTTTACATTTTATTTTTTAAAATTTTGAAATTTAATTTTAGTTATTATTTATACAGTAGGTTATTATTAGTTATCTATTTTATGCATAGACATGTATACAGGTCAATCCTAATCTCCCAAGTCATCCCACCACCACCACCCCATGGCTTCCCCCACTTTGTGTCCATACGTTTGTTCTCTACCTCTGTGTCTCTATTTCTGCCCTGCAAACCAGTTCATCTCTACCATTTTTCTAGGTTCCACATATAGGCATTAATATACAATATTTGTTTTTCTCTTTCTGGCTTACTTCACTCTGTATGACAGTCTCTAGATCCATCAACTTCTCTACAAATGACCCAGTTTCATTCCTTTTTATGGCTGAGTAATATTCCATTTTATATATGTACCACATCTTTATCCATTCGTCTGTCTGTGGGCATTTATGTTGCTTCCATAACCTGGCTATTGTAAATAGTGCTGCAATGAACATTGTGGTGAATGTGTCTCTGTGATTTATGGTTTTCTCTGGGTATATGCCCAGAAGTGGGATTGCTGGATCCTATGGTAATTCTCTTTTTAGTTTTTTAAAGGAACCTCCATACTGTTCTCCATAGTGACTGTATCAATTTACATTCCCACCAATAGCGGAAGAGGGTTCCTTTTGTCCACACCCTCCCCAGAATTTGTTGTTTGTAGATTATCTGATGATGCCGATTCTAACAGGTGTGAGGTCTTACCTCATTGTAGTTTTGATTTGCATTTCTCTAATAATTAGTGATGTTGAGCAGCTTTTCATGTGCGTCTTGGCCATCTCTGTGTCTTCTTTGAAGAAACGTCTCTTTAGATCTTCTGCCCATTTTTGTATTGGGTTGTTTGTTTTATTAATATTAAGCTGCATGAGCTGTTTATATATATTGGAGATTAAACCTTTGTCCATTGATTCGTTTGTGAACGTTTTCGCCCATTCTGAGGGTTGCCTTTTTCCATTCCCGTTTTTTTTAACAAAGAAAGAAAGAAAGCAAAAGAAGCAGAACACTAATGTGCGTGAAATATGCCTCTTGAAACTGTCGTTTTGAAATATGGACGTCTTTTGAATTTTTTGGTCGATATATGACCCCAGGATTTGTTTTCAGGGCAGGTGTCATTTACAGGCCTGTAATGATTTGGAATATCCACTGACCATTAGCGCTGGCATTAAACCTGCAGTTGTGTGAAACGGCCACAAGGTGGCAGCAGTTCTCCCTTACCAAATCTGGTTACTAGGGCAGCAGAGCCTCAATGGAAGTCGTGTTCGAGATTGGAATGTAGAACGGAATGTGCCAGGAGAAAGCCCCTCAAGTTTGTCTCACTACTTCTTGTTCGTGTTTTTAATTTAATTTTTTATTTTTTATTACAGCAAGTTTGAGTACAACGTTTAGCTTGTTGTAGGTGTGCAAGAGGTGGTTCTTTTACACATATACATATGTCTGTTCTTCCTGGGATCCTTTTCCCATGTACGTTATGACAGAATGTTGAGTAGTCTTCTCTTGGTACTCCGTAGGTCTTTGGTGATTATATACGTCTACTGTGTTTGTATCTGTCTGTTAACCCCAATATCGTAATGAATTCAATCCTCACACCTTTCCTTTGGTGAACCATAAGTTTGTTTAATGAATCTGTGATTGCCCTTCTCCGTGGAAATATGTGCCCTGGTATCAATTTATAGGTAACACCTATAAGTGATATGATATGATATGTGTCTTTCACTTTCTGACTTACTCCAAGTCACGTGATTACCTCGAGACTCATCTACGGTGCTGCAAATGGCATTGTGTCCTTTTTCTCCTTGGCGAATATTCTGTCTTAGCGAGGTCCATTTTCTGCAATGTGATTCCCTGAGGGCTGAGGATTAGCTGACCTGGGCAGCCTGACCCTGCCGGCAAGCCCTCCCCAGGTGTGCCTGGGTTGAGGTCAATATAAACAGCACTCCAGGCAGCAATAGCCCCTGCAGCTGTGCCTTACTCCATATTCTCTGCCCCGTCAGCAGTCTCGGGGCTGTGCTGGTGGGAGGGTGTGAGGGTCCACGGCTTTGTGGGTGGCCCGGTGTGAGTTGGGCTCTGCTGGACTTTCGGCAGGAGTTGCCAGGCTGCCACCTGTAAAGAAGAGGATGTGTCACCCATAACTTCCACTGGAATATCTCTCCGGGCTGAGGTGAGGAAGGAAAAAAAGGAGTGGGGGCCGGGACAGGAGGGGTATCTCAGGCAGGGCAATAGAAAGCTTCCAGAAGAGCGCCCGTGGCCAGTACCATCCTGGCTGACCTGCAGGCACCAAGTTGGCCTGCGTGCTGTCGCTGGTGTGGCTCCACGGCCCTTCCTCTAGGCTTTCAAGCCCTTGTACATATTCAGGTGTTTCACCTGGGAAGGGTGGGAACAGTTCAGCAGCATCTGGCCTGGGGCTCAGCTCACGTTTACTCACAGAGGCCTCGGCACGGTCTCCCAGCTTTGCAATGAGGATGCTCCTGGCGAGGGCGGGCGGGGCTGCTGGCTGTATGGGAGATGATTCCCCACCTCTGACCAATTTCAGAATTGTTTACCACTGGAGCAAGTGCCTTGGTAGTGTTTTCCTCTGTATAACTGTTAGGTTCAGTTTTTTTTTTTTTCTTTTTTGGTTCAAGTTAGATTTTATTCCTCATTTATGTATTTATAGATATAAGCATGGAAATAATTCATTCGTATAAATACATCAGTGTGAATGGAAGAACATTTTTTCTGTTTTATTTTTACATTTTATTTTTTAAAATTTTGAAATTTAATTTTAGTTATTTTTTATACAATAGGTTATTATTAGTTATCTATTTTATGCATAGACATGTATACAGGTCAATCCTAATCTCCCAAGTCATCCCACCACCACCACCCCATGGCTTCCCCCACTTTGTGTCCATACGTTTGTTCTCTACCTCTGTGTCTCTATTTCTGCCCTGCAAACCAGTTCATCTCTACCATTTTTCTAGGTTCCACATATAGGCATTAATATACAATATTTGTTTTTCTTTTTCTGGCTTACTTCACTCTGTAGGACAGTCTCTAGATCCATCAACTTCTCTACAAATGACCCAGTTTCATTCCTTTTTATGGCTGAGTAATATTCCATTTTATATATGTACCACATCTTTATCCATTCGTCTGTCTGTGGGCATTTATGTTGCTTCCATAACCTGGCTATTGTAAATAGTGCTGCAATGAACATTGTGGTGAATGTGTCTCTTTGATTTATGGTTTTCTCTCGGTATATGCCCAGAAGTGGGATTGCTGGATCCTATGGTAATTCTCTTTTTAGTTTTTTAAAGGAACCTCCATACTGTTCTCCATAGTGACTGTATCAATTTACATTCCCACCAATAGCGGAAGAGGGTTCCTTTTGTCCACACCCTCCCCAGAATTTGTTGTTTGTAGATTATCTGATGATGCCGATTCTAACAGGTGTGAGGTCTTACCTCATTGTAGTTTTGATTTGCATTTCTCTAATAATTAGTGATGTTGAGCAGCTTTTCATGTGCGTCTTGGCCATCTCTGTGTCTTCTTTGAAGAAACGTCTCTTTAGATCTTCTGCCCATTTTTGTATTGGGTTGTTTGTTTTATTAATATTAAGCTGCATGAGCTGTTTATATATATTGGAGATTAAACCTTTGTCCATTGATTCGTTTGTGAACGTTTTCGCCCATTCTGAGGGTTGCCTTTTTCCATTCCCGTTTTTTTTAACAAAGAAAGAAAGAAAGCAAAAGAAGCAGAACACTAATGTGCGTGAAATATGCCTCTTGAAACTGTCGTTTTGAAATATGGACGTCTTTTGAATTTTTTGGTCGATATATGACCCCAGGATTTGTTTTCAGGGCAGGTGTCATTTACAGGCCTGTAATGATTTGGAATATCCACTGACCATTAGCGCTGGCATTAAACCTGCAGTTGTGTGAAACGGCCACAAGGTGGCAGCAGTTCTCCCTTACCAAATCTGGTTACTAGGGCAGCAGAGCCTCAATGGAAGTCGTGTTCTAGATTGGAATGTAGAACGGAATGTGCCAGGAGAAAGCCCCTCAAGTTTGTCTCACTACTTCTTGTTCGTGTTTTTAATTTAATTTTTTATTTTTTATTACAGCAAGTTTGAGTACAACGTTTAGCTTGTTGTAGGTGTGCAAGAGGTGGTTCTTTTACACATATACATATGTCTGTTCTTCCTGGGATCCTTTTCCCATGTACGTTATGACAGAATGTTGAGTAGTCTTCTCTTGGTACTCCGTAGGTCTTTGGTGATTATATACGTCTACTGTGTTTGTATCTGTCTGTTAACCCCAATATCGTAATGAATTCAATCCTCACACCTTTCCTTTGGTGAACCATAAGTTTGTTTAATGAATCTGTGATTGCCCTTCTCCGTGGAAATATGTGCCCTGGTATCAATTTATAGGTAACACCTATAAGTGATATGATATGATATGTGTCTTTCACTTTCTGACTTACTCCAAGTCACGTGATTACCTCGAGACTCATCTACGGTGCTGCAAATGGCATTGTGTCCTTTTTCTCCTTGGCGAATATTCTGTCTTAGCGAGGTCCATTTTCTGCAATGTGATTCCCTGAGGGCTGAGGATTAGCTGACCTGGGCAGCCTGACCCTGCCGGCAAGCCCTCCCCAGGTGTGCCTGGGTTGAGGTCAATATAAACAGCACTCCAGGCAGCAATAGCCCCTGCAGCTGTGCCTTACTCCATATTCTCTGCCCCGTCAGCAGTCTCGGGGCTCTGCTGGTGGGAGGGTGTGAGGGTCCACGGCTTTGTGGGTGGCCCGGTGTGAGTGGGGCTCTGCTGGACTTTCGGCAGGAGTTGCCAGGCTGCCACCTGTAAAGAAGAGGATGTGTCACCCATAACTTCCACTGGAATATCTCTCCGGGCTGAGGTGAGGAAGGAAAAAAAGGAGTGGGGGCCGGGACAGGAGGGGTATCTCAGGCAGGGCAATAGAAAGCTTCCAGAAGAGCGCCCGTGGCCAGTACCATCCTGGCTGACCTGCAGGCACCAAGTTGGCCTGCGTGCTGTCGCTGGTGTGGCTCCACGGCCCTTCCTCTAGGCTTTCAAGCCCTTGTACATATTCAGGTGTTTCACCTGGGAAGGGTGGGAACAGTTCAGCAGCATCTGGGCTGGGGCTCAGCTCACGTTTACTCACAGAGGACTCGGCATGGTCTCCCAGCTTTGCAATGAGGATGCTCCTTTCGTGGGCGGGCGGGGCTGCTGGCTCTATGGGAGATGATTCCCCACCTCTGACCAATTTCAGAATTGTTTACCACTGGAGCAAGTGCCTTGGTAGTGTTTTCCTCTGTATAACTGTTAGGTTCAGTTTTTTTTTCTTTTTTGGTTCAAGTTAGATTTTATTCCTCATTTATGTTTTTATAGATATAAGCATGGAAATAATTCATTCGTATAAATACATCAGTGTGAATGGAAGAACTTTTTTTCTGTTTTATTTTTACATTTTATTTTTTAAAATTTTGAAATTTAATTTTAGTTATTTTTTTATACAGTAGGTTATTATTAGTTATCTATTTTATGCATAGACATGTATACAGGTCAATCCCAATCTCCCAACTCATCCCACCACCACCACCCCATGGCTTCCCCCACTTTGTGTCCATACGTTTGTTCTCTACCTCTGTGTCTCTATTTCTGCCCTGCAAACCAGTTCATCTCTACCATTTTTCTAGGTTCCACATATAGGCATTAATATACAATATTTGTTTTTCTCTTTCTGGCTTACTTCACTCTGTAGGACAGTCTCTAGATCCATCAACTTCTCTACAAATGACCCAGTTTCATTCCTTTTTATGGCTGAGTAATATTCCATTTTATATATGTACCACATCTTTATCCATTCGTCTGTCTGTGGGCATTTATGTTGCTTCCATAACCTGGCTATTGTAAATAGTGCTGCAATGAACATTGTGGTGAATGTGTCTCTGTGATTTATGGTTTTCTCTGGGTATATGCCCAGAAGTGGGATTGCTGGATCCTATGGTAATTCTCTTTTTAGTTTTTTAAAGGAACCTCCATACTGTTCTCCATAGTGACTGTATCAATTTACATTCCCACCAATAGCGGAAGAGGGTTCCTTTTGTCCACACCCTCCCCAGAATTTGTTGTTTGTAGATTATCTGATGATGCCGATTCTAACAGGTGTGAGGTCTTACCTCATTGTAGTTTTGATTTGCATTTCTCTAATAATTAGTGATGTTGAGCAGCTTTTCATGTGCGTCTTGGCCATCTCTGTGTCTTCTTTGAAGAAACGTCTCTTTAGATCTTCTGCCCATTTTTGTATTGGGTTGTTTGTTTTATTAATATTAAGCTGCATGAGCTGTTTATATATATTGGAGATTAAACCTTTGTCCATTGATTCGTTTGTGAACGTTTTCGCCCATTCTGAGGGTTGCCTTTTTCCATTCCCGTTTTTTTTAACAAAGAAAGAAAGAAAGCAAAAGAAGCAGAACACTAATGTGCGTGAAATATGCCTCTTGAAACTGTCGTTTTGAAATATGGACGTCTTTTGAATTGTTTGGTCGATATATGACCCCAGGATTTGTTTTCAGGGCAGGTGTCATTTACAGGCCTGTAATGATTTGGAATATCCACTGACCATTAGCGCTGGCATTAAACCTGCAGTTGTGTGAAACGGCCACAAGGTGGCAGCAGTTCTCCCTTACCAAATCTGGTTACTAGGGCAGCAGAGCCTCAATGGAAGTCGTGTTCGAGATTGGAATGTAGAACGGAATGTGCCAGGAGAAAGCCCCTCAAGTTTGTCTCACTACTTCTTGTTCGTGTTTTTAATTTAATTTTTTATTTTTTATTACAGCAAGTTTGAGTACAACGTTTAGCTTGTTGTAGGTGTGCAAGAGGTGGTTCTTTTACACATATACATATGTCTGTTCTTCCTGGGATCCTTTTCCCATGTACGTTATGACAGAATGTTGAGTAGTCTTCTCTTGGTACTCCGTAGGTCTTTGGTGATTATATACGTCTACTGTGTTTGTATCTGTCTGCTAACCCCAATATCGTAATGAATTCAATCCTCACACCTTTCCTTTGGTGAACCATAAGTTTCTTTAAAGAATCTGTGATTGCCCTTCTCCGTGGAAATATCTGCCCTGGTATCAATTTATAGGTAACACCTATAAGTGATATGATATGATATGTGTCTTTCACTTTCTGACTTACTCCAAGTCACGTGATTACCTTGAGACTCATCTACGGTGCTGCAAATGGCATTGTGTCCTTTTTTTCCTTGGCGAATATTCTGTCTTAGCGAGGTCCATATTCTGCAATGTGATTCCCTGAGGGCTGAGGATTAGCTGACCTGGGCAGCCTGACCCTGCCGGCAAGCCCTCCCCAGGTGTGCCTGGGTTGAGGTCAAAATAAACAGCACTCCAGGCAGCAATAGTCCCTGAAGCTGTGCCTGACTCCATATCCTCTGCCCCGTCAGCAGTCTCGGGGCTGGGCTGGTGGGAGGGTGTGAGGGTCCACAGCTTTGTGGGTGGCCCGGTGTGAGTGGGGCTCTGCTGGACTTTCGGCAGGAGTTGCCAGGCTGCCACCTGTAAAGAAGAGGATGTGTCACCCATAACTTCCACTGGAATATCTCTGTGGGCTGAGGTGAGGAAGGAAAAAAAGGAGTGGGGGCCGGGACAGGAGGGGTATCTCAGGCAGGGCAATAGAAAGCTTCCAGAAGAGCGCCCGTGGCCAGTACCATCCTGGCTGACCTGCAGGCACCAAGTTGGCCTGCGTGCTGTCGCTGGTGTGGCTCCACGGCCCTTCCTCTAGGCTTTCAAGCCCTTGTACATATTCAGGTGTTTCACCTGGGAAGGGTGGGAACAGTTCAGCAGCATCTGGCCTGGGGCTCAGCTCACGTTTACTCACAGAAGCCTCGGCACGGTCTCCCAGCTTTGCAATGAGGATGCTCCTTGCGTGGGCGGGCGGGGCTGCTGGCTGTATGGGAGATGATTCCCCACCTCTGACCAATTTCAGAATTGTTTACCACTGGAGCAAGTGCCTTGGTAGTGTTTTCCTCTGTATAACTGTTAGGTTCAGTTTTTTTTTTCTTTTTTGGTTCAAGTTAGATTTTATTCCTCATTTATGTTTTTATAGATATAAGCATGGAAATAATTCATTCGTATAAATACATCAGTGTGAATGGAAGAACTTTTTTTCTGTTTTATTTTTACATTTTATTTTTTAAAATTTTGAAATTTAATTTTAGTTATTTTTTTATACAGTAGGTTATTATTAGTTATCTATTTTATGCATAGACATGTATACAGGTCAATCCCAATCTCCCAACTCATCCCACCACCACCACCCCATGGCTTCCCCCACTTTGTGTCCATACGTTTGTTCTCTACCTCTGTGTCTCTATTTCTGCCCTGCAAACCAGTACATCTCTACCATTTTTCTAGGTTCCACATATAGGCATTAATATACAATATTTGTTTTTCTTTTTCTGGCTTACTTCACTCTGTAGGACAGTCTCTAGATCCATCAACTTCTCTACAAATGACCCAGTTTCATTCCTTTTTATGGCTGAGTAATATTCCATTTTATATATGTACCACATCTTTATCCATTCGTCTGTCTGTGGGCATTTATGTTGCTTCCATAACCTGGCTATTGTAAATAGTGCTGCAATGAACATTGTGGTGAATGTGTCTCTGTAATTTATGGTTTTCTCTCGGTATATGCCCAGAAGTGGGATTGCTGGATCCTATGGTAATTCTCTTTTTAGTTTTTTAAAGGAACCTCCATACTGTTCTCCATAGTGACTGTATCAATTTACATTCCCACCAATAGCGGAAGAGGGTTCCTTTTGTCCACACCCTCCCCAGAATTTGTTGTTTGTAGATTATCTGATGATGCCGATTCTAACAGGTGTGAGGTCTTACCTCATTGTAGTTTTGATTTGCATTTCTCTAATAATTAGTGATGTTGAGCAGCTTTTCATGTGCGTCTTGGCCATCTCTGTGTCTTCTTTAAAGAAACGTCTCTTTAGATCTTCTGCCCATTTTTGTATTGGGTTGTTTGTTTTATTAATATTAAGCTGCATGAGCTGTTTATATATATTGGAGATTAAACCTTTGTCCATTGATTCGTTTGTGAACGTTTTCGCCCATTCTGAGGGTTGCCTTTTTCCATTCCCGTTTTTTTTAACAAAGAAAGAAAGAAAGCAAAAGAAGCAGAACACTAATGTGCGTGAAATATGCCTCTTGAAACTGTCGTTTTGAAATATGGACGTCTTTTGAATTTTTTGGTCGATATATGACCCCAGGATTTGTTTTCAGGGCAGGTGTCATTTACAGGCCTGTAATGATTTGGAATATCCACTGACCATTAGCGCTGGCATTAAACCTGCAGTTGTGTGAAACGGCCACAAGGTGGCAGCAGTTCTCCCTTACCAAATCTGGTTACTAGGGCAGCAGAGCCTCAATGGAAGTCGTGTTCGAGATTGGAATGTAGAACGGAATGTGCCAGGAGAAAGCCCCTCAAGTTTGTCTCACTACTTCTTGTTCGTGTTTTTAATTTATTTTTTTATTTTTTATTACAGCAAGTTTGAGTACAACGTTTAGCTTGTTGTAGGTGTGCAAGAGGTGGTTCTTTTACACATATACATATGTCTGTTCTTCCTGGGATCCTTTTCCCATGTACGTTATGACAGAATGTTGAGTAGTCTTCTCTTGGTACTCCGTAGGTCTTTGGTGATTATATACGTCTACTGTGTTTCTATCTGTCTGCTAACCCCAATATCGTAATGAATTCAATCCTCACACCTTTCCTTTGGTGAACCATAAGTTTGTTTAATGAATCTGTGATTGCCCTTCTCCGTGGAAATATCTGCCCTGGTATCAATTTATAGGTAACACCTATAAGTGATATGATATGATATGTGTCTTTCACTTTCTGACTTACTCCAAGTCACGTGATTACCTCGAGACTCATCTACGGTGCTGCAAATGGCATTGTGTCCTTTTTTTCCTTGGCGAATATTCTGTCTTAGCGAGGTCCATTTTCTGCAATGTGATTCCCTGAGGGCTGAGGATTAGCTGACCTGGGCAGCCTGACCCTGCCGGCAAGCCCTCCCCAGGTGTGCCAGGGTTGAGGTCAATATAAACAGCACTCCAGGCAGCAATAGCCCCTGCAGCTGTGCCTTACTCCATATTCTCTGCCCCGTCAGCAGTCTCGGGGCTGTGCTGGTGGGAGGGTGTGAGGGTCCACGGCTTTGTGGCTGGCCCGGTGTGAGTGGGGCTCTGCTGGACTTTCGGCAGGAGTTGCCAGGCTGCCACCTGTAAAGAAGAGGATGTGTCACCCATAACTTCCACTGGAATATCTCTCCGGGCTGAGGTGAGGAAGGAAAAAAAGGAGTGGGGGCCGGGACAGGAGGGGTATCTCAGGCAGGGCAATAGAAAGCTTCCAGAAGAGCGCCCGTGGCCAGTACCATCCTGGCTGACCTGCAGGCACCAAGTTGGCCTGCGTGCTGTCGCTGGTGTGGCTCCACGGCCCTTCCTCTAGGCTTTCAAGCCCTTGTACATATTCAGGTGTTTCACCTGGGAAGGGTGGGAACAGTTCAGCAGCATCTGGCCTGGGGCTCAGCTCACGTTTACTCACAGAGGCCTCGGCACGGTCTCCCAGCTTTGCAATGAGGATGCTCCTGGCGAGGGCGGGCGGGGCTGCTGGCTGTATGGGAGATGATTCCCCACCTCTGACCAATTTCAGAATTGTTTACCACTGGAGCAAGTGCCTTGGTAGTGTTTTCCTCTGTATAACTGTTAGGTTCAGTTTTTTTTTTTTCTTTTTTGGTTCAAGTTAGATTTTATTCCTCATTTATGTATTTATAGATATAAGCATGGAAATAATTCATTCGTATAAATACATCAGTGTGAATGGAAGAACTTTTTTTCTGTTTTATTTTTACATTGTATTTTTTAAAATTTTGAAATTTAATTTTAGTTATTTTTTTATACAGTAGGTTATTATTAGTTATCTATTTTATGCATAGACATGTATACAGGTCAATCCTAATCTCCCAAGTCATCCCACCACCACCACCCCATGGCTTCCCCCACTTTGTGTCCATACGTTTGTTCTCTACCTCTGTGTCTCTATTTCTGCCCTGCAAACCAGTTCATCTCTACCATTTTTCTAGGTTCCACATATAGGCATTAATATACAATATTTGTTTTTCTCTTTCTGGCTTACTTCACTCTGTATGACAGTCTCTAGATCCATCAACTTCTCTACAAATGACCCAGTTTCATTCCTTTTTATGGCTGAGTAATATTCCATTTTATATATGTACCACATCTTTATCCATTCGTCTGTCTGTGGGCATTTATGTTGCTTCCATAACCTGGCTATTGTAAATAGTGCTGCAATGAACATTGTGGTGAATGTGTCTCTGTGATTTATGGTTTTCTCTGGGTATATGCCCAGAAGTGGGATTGCTGGATCCTATGGTAATTCTCTTTTTAGATTTTTAAAGGAACCTCCATACTGTTCTCCATAGTGACTGTATCAATTTACATTCCCACCAATAGCGGAAGAGGGTTCCTTTTGTCCACACCCTCCCCAGAATTTGTTGTTTGTAGATTATCTGATGATGCCGATTCTAACAGGTGTGAGGTCTTACCTCATTGTAGTTTTGATTTGCATTTCTCTAATAATTAGTGATGTTGAGCAGCTTTTCATGTGCGTCTTGGCCATCTCTGTGTCTTCTTTGAAGAAACGTCTCTTTAGATCTTCTGCCCAATTTTGTATTCGGTTGTTTGTTTTATTAATATTAAGCTGCATGCGCTGTTTATATATATTGGAGATTAAACCTTTGTCCATTGATTCGTTTGTGAACGTTTTCGCCCATTCTGAGGGTTGCCTTTTTCATTCCCGTTTTTTTTAACAAAGAAAGAAAGAAAGCAAAAGAAGCAGAACACTAATGTGCGTGAAATATGCCTCTTGAAACTGTCGTTTTGAAATATGGACGTCTTTTGAATTTTTTGGTCGATATATGACCCCAGGATTTGTTTTCAGGGCAGGTGTCATTTACAGGCCTGTAATGATTTGGAATATCCACTGACCATTAGCGCTGGCATTAAACCTGCAGTTGTGTGAAACGGCCACAAGGTGGCAGCAGTTCTCCCTTACCAAATCTGGTTACTAGGGCAGCAGAGCCTCAATGGAAGTCGTGTTCGAGATTGGAATGTAGAACGGAATGTGCCAGGAGAAAGCCCCTCAAGTTTGTCTCACTACTTCTTGTTCGTGTTTTTAATTTATTTTTTTATTTTTTATTACAGCAAGTTTGAGTACAACGTTTAGCTTGTTGTAGGTGTGCAAGAGGTGGTTCTTTTACACATATACATATGTCTGTTCTTCCTGGGATCCTTTTCCCATGTACGTTATGACAGAATGTTGAGTAGTCTTCTCTTGGTACTCCGTAGGTCTTTGGTGATTATATACGTCTACTGTGTTTGTATCTGTCTGTTAACCCCAATATCGTAATGAATTCAATCCTCACACCTTTCCTTTGGTGAACCATAAGTTTGTTTAATGAATCTGTGATTGCCCTTCTCCGTGGAAATATCTGCCCTGGTAGCAATTTATAGGTAACACCTATAAGTGATATGATATGATATGTGTCTTTCACTTTCTGACTTACTCCAAGTCACGTGATTACCTCGAGACTCATCTACGGTGCTGCAAATGGCATTGTGTCCTTTTTCTCCTTGGCGAATATTCTGTCTTAGCGAGGTCCATTTTCTGCAATGTGATTCCCTGAGGGCTGAGGATTAGCTGACCTGGGCAGCCTGACCCTGCCGGCAAGCCCTCCCCAGGTGTGCCTGGGTTGAGGTCAATATAAACAGCACTCCAGGCAGCAATAGCCCCTGCAGCTGTGCCTTACTCCATATCCTCTGCCCCGTCAGCAGTCTCGGGGCTGTGCTGGTGGGAGGGTGTGAGGGTCCACGGCTTTGTGGGTGGCCCGGTGTGAGTGGGGCTCTGCTGGACTTTCGGCAGGAGTTGCCAGGCTGCCACCTGTAAAGAAGAGGATGTGCCACCCATAACTTCCACTGGAATATCTCTCCGGGCTGAGGTGAGGAAGGAAAAAAAGGAGTGGGGGCCGGGACAGGAGGGGTATCTCAGGCAGGGCAATAGAAAGCTTCCAGAAGAGCGCCCGTGGCCAGTACCATCCTGGCTGACCTGCAGGCACCAAGTTGGCCTGCGTGCTGTCGCTGGTGTGGCTCCACGGCCCTTCCTCTAGGCTTTCAAGCCCTTGTACATATTCAGGTGTTTCACCTGGGAAGGGTGGGAACAATTCAGCAGCATCTGGCCTGGGGCTCAGCTCACATTTACTCACAGAGGCCTCGGCACGGTCTCCCAGCTTTGCAATGAGGATGCTCCTTGCGTGGGCGGGCGGGGCTGCTGGCTGTATGGGAGATGATTCCCCACCTCTGACCAATTTCAGAATTGTTTACCACTGGAGCAAGTGCCTTGGTAGTGTTTTCCTCTGTATAACTGTTAGGTTCAGTTTTTTTTTTTTCTTTTTTGGTTCAAGTTAGATTTTATTCCTCATTTATGTATTTATAGATATAAGCATGGAAATAATTCATTCGTATAAATACATCAGTGTGAATGGAAGAACTTTTTTTCTGTTTTATTTTTACATTGTATTTTTTAAAATTTTGAAATTTAATTTTAGTTATTTTTTTATACAGTAGGTTATTATTAGTTATCTATTTTATGCATAGACATGTATACAGGTCAATCCTAATCTCCCAAGTCATCCCACCACCACCACCCCATGGCTTCCCCCACTTTGTGTCCATACGTTTGTTCTCTACCTCTGTGTCTCTATTTCTGCCCTGCAAACCAGTTCATCTCTACCATTTTTCTAGGTTCCACATATAGGCATTAATATACAATATTTGTTTTTCTCTTTCTGGCTTACTTCACTCTGTATGACAGTCTCTAGATCCATCAACTTCTCTACAAATGACCCAGTTTCATTCCTTTTTATGGCTGAGTAATATTCCATTTTATATATGTACCACATCTTTATCCATTCGTCTGTCTGTGGGCATTTATGTTGCTTCCATAACCTGGCTATTGTAAATAGTGCTGCAATGAACATTGTGGTGAATGTGTCTCTGTGATTTATGGTTTTCTCTGGGTATATGCCCAGAAGTGGGATTGCTTGATCCTATGGTAATTCTCTTTTTAGTTTTTTAAAGGAACCTCCATACTGTTCTCCATAGTGACTGTATCAATTTACATTCCCACCAATAGCGGAAGAGGGTTCCTTTTGTCCACACCTTCCCCAGAATTTGTTGTTTGTAGATTATCTGATGATGCCGATTCTCACAGGTGTGAGGTCTTACCTCATTGTAGTTTTGATTTGCATTTCTCTAATAATTAGTGATGTTGAGCAGCTTTTCATGTGCGTCTTGGCCATCTCTTTGTCTTCTTTGAAGAAACGTCTCTTTAGATCTTCTGCCATTTTTGTATTGGGTTGTTTGTTTTATTAATATTAAGCTGCATGAGCTGTTTATATATATTGGAGATTAAACCTTTGTCCATTGATTCGTTTGTGAACGTTTTCGCCCATTCTGAGGGTTGCCTTTTTCCATTCCCGTTTTTTTTAACAAAGAAAGAAAGAAAGCAAAAGAAGCAGAACACTAATGTGCGTGAAATATGCCTCTTGAAACTGTCGTTTTGAAATATGGACGTCTTTTGAATTTTTTGGTCGATATATGACCCCAGGATTTGTTTTCAGGGCAGGTGTCATTTACAGGCCTGTAATGATTTGGAATATCCACTGACCATTAGCGCTGGCATTAAACCTGCAGTTGTGTGAAACGGCCACAAGGTGGCAGCAGTTCTCCCTTACCAAATCTGGTTACTAGGGCAGCAGAGCCTCAATGGAAGTCGTGTTCGAGATTGGAATGTAGAACGGAATGTGCCAGGAGAAAGCCCCTCAAGTTTGTCTCACTACTTCTTGTTCGTGTTTTTAATTTAATTTTTTATTTTTTATTACAGCAAGTTTGAGTACAACGTTTAGCTTGTTGTAGGTGTGCAAGAGGTGGTTCTTTTACACATATACATATGTCTGTTCTTCCTGGGATCCTTTTCCCATGTACGTTATGACAGAATGTTGAGTAGTCTTCTCTTGGTACTCCGTAGGTCATTGGTGATTATATACGTCTACTGTGTTTGTATCTGTCTGTTAACCCCAATATCGTAATGAATTCAATCCTCACACCTTTCCTTTGGTGAACCATAAGTTTGTTTAATGAATCTGTGATTGCCGTTCTCCGTGGAAATATCTGCCCTGGTATCAATTTATAGGTAACACCTATAAGTGATATGATATGATATGTGTCTTTCACTTTCTGACTTACTCCAAGTCACGTGATTACCTCGAGATTCATCTACGGTGCTGCAAATGGCATTGTGTCCTTTTTCTCCTTGGCAAATATTCTGTCTTAGCGAGGTCCATTTTCTGCAATGTGATTCCCTGAGGGCTGAGGATTAGCTGACCTGGGCAGCCTGACCCTGCCGGCAAGCCCTCCCCAGGTGTGCCTGTGTTGAGGTCAATATAAACAGCACTCCAGGCAGCAATAGCCCCTGCAGCTGTGCCTTACTCCATATCCTCTGCCCAGTCAGCAGTCTCGGGGCTGTGCTGGTGGGAGGGTGTGAGGGTCCACGGCTTTGTGGGTGGCCCGGTGTGAGTGGGGCTCTGCTGGACTTTCGGCAGGAGTTGCCAGGCTGCCACCTGTAAAGAAGAGGATGTGTCACCCATAACTTCCACTGGAATATCTCTCCGGGCTGAGGTGAGGAAGGAAAAAAAGGAGTGGGGGCCGGGACAGGAGGGGTATCTCAGGCAGGGCAATAGAAAGCTTCCAGAAGAGCGCCCGTGGCCAGTACCATCCTGGCTGACCTGCAGGCACCAAGTTGGCCTGCGTGCTGTCGCTGGTGTGGCTCCACGGCCCTTCCTCTAGGCTTTCAAGCCCTTGTACATATTCAGGTGTTTCACCTGGGAAGGGTGGGAACAGTTCAGCAGCATCTGGCCTGGGGCTCAGCTCACGTTTACTCACAGAGGCCTCGGCACGGTCTCCCAGCTTTGCAATGAGGATGCTCCTGGCGAGGGCGGGCGGGGCTGCTGGCTGTATGGGAGATGATTCCCCACCTCTGACCAATTTCAGAATTGTTTACCACTGGAGCAAGTGCCTTGGTAGTGTTTTCCTCTGTATAACTGTTAGGTTCAGTTTTTTTTTTTTCTTTTTTGGTTCAAGTTAGATTTTATTCCTCATTTATGTATTTATAGATATAAGCATGGAAATAATTCATTCGTATAAATACATCAGTGTGAATGGAAGAACTTTTTTTCTGTTTTATTTTTACATTTTATTTTTTAAAATTTTGAAATTTAATTTTAGTTATTTTTTTTACAGTAGGTTATTATTAGTTATCTATTTTATGCATAGACATGTATACAGGTCAATCCTAATCTCCCAAGTCATCCCACCACCACCACCCCATGGCTTCCCCCACTTTGTGTCCATACGTTTGTTCTCTACCTCTGTGTCTCTATTTCTGCCCTGCAAACCAGTTCATCTCTACCATTTTTCTAGGTTCCACATATAGGCATTAATATACAATATTTGTTTTTCTCTTTCTGGCTTACTTCACTCTGTATGACAGTCTCTAGATCCATCAACTTCTCTACAAATGACCCAGTTTCATTCCTTTTTATGGCTGAGTAATATTCCATTTTATATATGTACCACATCTTTATCCATTCGTCTGTCTGTGGGCATTTATGTTGCTTCCATAACCTGGCTATTGTAAATAGTGCTGCAATGAACATTGTGGTGAATGTGTCTCTGTGATTTATGGTTTTCTCTGGGTATATGCCCAGAAGTGGGATTGCTGGATCCTATGGTAATTCTCTTTTTAGTTTTTTAAAGGAACCTCCATACAGTTCTCCATAGTGACTGTATCAATTTACATTCCCACCAATAGCGGAAGAGGGTTCCTTTTGTCCACACCCTCCCCAGAATTTGTTGTTTGTAGATTATCTGATGATGCCGATTCTAACAGGTGTGAGGTCTTACCTCATTGTAGTTTTGATTTGCATTTCTCTAATAATTAGTGATGTTGAGCAGCTTTTCATGTGCGTCTTGGCCATCTCTGTGTCTTCTTTGAAGAAACGTCTCTTTAGATCTTCTGCCCATTTTTGTATTGGGTTGTTTGTTTTATTAATATTAAGCTGCATGCGCTGTTTATATATATTGGAGATTAAACCTTTGTCCATTGATTCGTTTGTGAACGTTTTCGCCCATTCTGAGGGTTGCCTTTTTCCATTCCCGTTTTTTTTAACAAAGAAAGAAAGAAAGCAAAAGAAGCAGAACACTAATGTGCGTGAAATATGCCTCTTGAAACTGTCGTTTTGAAATATGGACGTCTTTTGAATTTTTTGGTCGATATATGACCCCAGGATTTGTTTTCAGGGCAGGTGTCATTTACAGGCCTGTAATGATTTGGAATATCCACTGACCATTAGCGCTGGCATTAAACCTGCAGTTGTGTGAAACGGCCACAAGGTGGCAGCAGTTCTCCCTTACCAAATCTGGTTACTAGGGCAGCAGAGCCTCAATGGAAGTCGTGTTCGAGATTGGAATGTAGAACGGAATGTGCCAGGAGAAAGCCCCTCAAGTTTGTCTCACTACTTCTTGTTCGTCTTTTTAATTTAATTTTTTATTTTTTATTACAGCAAGTTTGAGTACAACGTTTAGCTTGTTCTAGGTGTGCAAGAGGTGGTTCTTTTACACATATACATATGTCTGTTCTTCCTGGGATCCTTTTCCCATGTACGTTATGACAGAATGTTGAGTAGTCTTCTCTTGGTACTCCGTAGGTCTTTGGTGATTATATACGTCTACTGTGTTTGTATCTGTCTGTTAACCCCAATATCGTAATGAATTCAATCCTCACACCTTTCCTTTGGTGAACCATAAGTTTGTTTAATGAATCTGTGATTGCCCTTCTCCGTGGAAATATGTGCCCTGGTATCAATTTATAGGTAACACCTATAAGTGATATGATATGATATGTGTCTTTCACTTTCTGACTTACTCCAAGTCACGTGATTACCTCGAGACTCATCTACGGTGCTGCAAATGGCATTGTGTCCTTTTTCTCCTTGGCGAATATTCTGTCTTAGCGAGGTCCATTTTCTGCAATGTGATTCCCTGAGGGCTGAGGATTAGCTGACCTGGGCAGCCTGACCCTGCCGGCAAGCCCTCCCCAGGTGTGCCTGGGTTGAGGTCAATATAAACAGCACTCCAGGCAGCAATAGCCCCTGCAGCTGTGCCTTACTCCATATTCTCTGCCCCGTCAGCAGTCTCGGGGCTGTGCTGGTGGGAGGTTGTGAGGGTCCACGGCTTTGTGGGTGGCCTGGTGTGAGTGGGGCTCTGCTGGACTTTCGGCAGGAGTTGCCAGGCTGCCACCTGTAAAGAAGAGGATGTGTCACCCATAACTTCCACTGGAATATCTCTCCGGGCTGAGGTGAGGAAGGAAAAAAAGGAGTGGGGGCCGGGACAGGAGGGGTATCTCAGGCAGGGCAATAGAAAGCTTCCAGAAGAGCGCCCGTGGCCAGGACCATCCTGGCTGACCTGCAGGCACCAAGTTGGCCTGCGTGCTGTCGCTGGTGTGGCTCCACGGCCCTTCCTCTAGGCTTTCAAGCCCTTGTACATATTCAGGTGTTTCACCTGGGAAGGGTGGGAACAGTTCAGCAGCAGCTGGCCTTTGGCTCAGCTCACGTTTACTCACAGAGGCCTCGGCACGGTCTCCCAGCTTTGCAATGAGGATGCTCCTGGCGAGGGCGGGCGGGGCTGCTGGCTGTATGGGAGATGATTCCCCACCTCTGACCAATTTCAGAATTGTTTACCACTGGAGCAAGTGCCTTGGTAGTGTTTTTCTCTGTATAACTGTTAGGTTCAGTTTTTTTTTTTCTTTTTTGGTTCAAGTTAGATTTTATTCCTCATTTATGTATTTATAGATATAAGCATGGAAATAATTCATTCGTATAAATACATCAGTGTGAATGGAAGAACTTTTTTTCTGTTTTATTTTTACATTTTATTTTTTAAAATTTTGAAATTTAATTTTAGTTATTTTTTTATACAGTAGGTTATTATTAGTTATCTATTTTATGCATAGACATGTATACAGGTCAATCCTAATCTCCCAAGTCATCCCACCACCACCACCCCATGGCTTCCCCCACTTTGTGTCCATACGTTTGTTCTCTACCTCTGTGTCTCTATTTCTGCCCTGCAAACCAGTTCATCTCTACCATTTTTCTAGGTTCCACATATAGGCATTAATATACAATATTTGTTTTTCTCTTTCTGGCTTACTTCACTCTGTATGACAGTCTCTAGATCCATCAACTTCTCTACAAATGACCCAGTTTCATTCCTTTTTATGGCTGAGTAATATTCCATTTTATATATGTACCACATCTTTATCCATTCGTCTGTCTGTGGGCATTTATGTTGCTTCCATAACCTGGCTATTGTAAATAGTGCTGCAATGAACATTGTGGTGAATGTGTCTCTGTGATTTATGGTTTTCTCTGGGTATATGCCCAGAAGTGGGATTGCTGGATCCTATGGTAATTCTCTTTTTAGTTTTTTAAAGGAACCTCCATACAGTTCTCCTTAGTGACTGTATCAATTTACATTCCCACCAATAGCGGAAGAGGGTTCCTTTTGTCCACACCCTCCCCAGAATTTGTTGTTTGTAGATTATCTGATGATGCCGATTCTAACAGGTGTGAGGTCTTACCTCATTGTAGTTTTGATTTGCATTTCTCTAATAATTAGTGATGTTGAGCAGCTTTTCATGTGCGTCTTGGCCATCTCTGTGTCTTCTTTGAAGAAACGTCTCTTTAGATCTTCTGCCCATTTTTGTATTGGGTTGTTTGTTTTATTAATATTAAGCTGCATGCGCTGTATATATATATTGGAGATTAAACCTTTGTCCATTGATTCGTTTGTGAACGTTTTCGCCCATTCTGAGGGTTGCCTTTTTCCATTCCCGTTTTTTTTAACAAAGAAAGAAAGAAAGTAAAAGAAGCAGAACACTAATGTGCGTGAAATATGCCTCTTGAAACTGTCGTTTTGAAATATGGACGTCTTTTGAATTTTTTGGTCGATATATGACCCCAGGATTTGTTTTCAGGGCAGGTGTCATTTACAGGCCTGTAATGATTTGGAATATCCACTGACCATTAGCGCTGGCATTAAACCTGCAGTTGTGTGAAACGGCCACAAGGTGGCAGCAGTTCTCCCTTACCAAATCTGGTTACTAGGGCAGCAGAGCCTCAATGGAAGTCGTGTTCTAGATTGGAATGTAGAACGGAATGTGCCAGGAGAAAGCCCCTCAAGTTTGTCTCACTACTTCTTGTTCGTGTTTTTAATTTAATTTTTTATTTTTTATTACAGCAAGTTTGAGTACAACGTTTAGCTTGTTGTAGGTGTGCAAGAGGTGGTTCTTTTACACGTATACATATGTCTGTTCTTCCTGGGATCCTTTTCCCATGTACGTTATGACAGAATGTTGAGTAGTCTTCTCTTGGTACTCCGTAGGTCTTTGGTGATTATATACGTCTACTGTGTTTGTATCTGTCTGTTAACCCCAATATCGTAATGAATTCAATCCTCACACCTTTCCTTTGGTGAACCATAAGTTTGTTTAATGAATCTGTGATTGCCCTTCTCCGTGGAAATATGTGCCCTGGTAGCAATTTATAGGTAACACCTATAAGTGATATGATATGATATGTGTCTTTCACCTTCTGACTTACTCCAAGTCACGTGATTACCTCGAGACTCATCTACGGTGCTGCAAATGGCATTGTGTCCTTTTTCTCCTTGGCGAATATTCTGTCTTAGCGAGGTCCATTTTCTGCAATGTGATTCCCTGAGGGCTGAGGATTAGCTGACCTGGGCAGCCTGACCCTGCCGGCAAGCCCTCCCCAGGTGTGCCTGGGTTGAGGTCAATATAAACAGCACTCCAGGCAGCAATAGCCCCTGCAGCTGTGCCTGAATCCATATTCTCTGCCCCGTCAGCAGTCTCGGGGCTGTGCTGGTGGGAGGGTGTGAGGGGCCACGGCTTTGTGGGTGGCCCGGTGTGAGTGGGGCTCTGCTGGACTTTCGGCAGGAGTTGCCAGGCTGCCACCTGTAAAGAAGAGGATGTGTCACACATAACTTCCACTGGAATATCTCTCCGGGCTGAGGTGAGGAAGGAAAAAAAGGAGTGGGGGCCGGGACAGGAGGGGTATCTCAGGCAGGGCAATAGAAGGCTTCCAGAAGAGCGCCCGTGGCCAGTACCATCCTGGCTGACCTGCAGGCACCAAGTTGGCCTGCGTGCTGTCGCTGGTGTGGCTCCACGGCCCTTCCTCTAGGCTTTCAAGCCCTTGTACATATTCAGGTGTTTCACCTGGGAAGGGTGGGAACAGTTCAGCAGCAGCTGGCCTTTGGCTCAGCTCACGTTAACTCACAGAGGCCTCGGCACGGTCTCCCAGCTTTGCAATGAGGATGCTCCTGGCGAGGGCGGGCGGGGCTGCTGGCTGTATGGGAGATGATTCCCCACCTCTGACCAATTTCAGAATTGTTTACCACTGGAGCAAGTGCCTTGGTAGTGTTTTCCTCTGTATAACTGTTAGGTTCAGTTTTTTTTTTTTTCTTTTTTGGTTCAAGTTAGATTTTATTCCTCATTTATGTATTTATAGATATAAGCATGGAAATAATTCATTCGTATAAATACATCAGTGTGAATGGAAGAACTTTTTTTCTGTTTTATTTTTACATTTTATTTTTTAAAATTTTGAAATTTAATTTTAGTTATTTTTTTATACAGTAGGTTATTATTAGTTATCTATTTTATGCATAGACATGTATACAGGTCAATCCTAATCTCCCAACTCATCCCACCACCACCACCCCATGGCTTCCCCCACTTTGTGTCCATACGTTTGTTCTCTACCTCTGTGTCTCTATTTCTGCCCTGCAAACCAGTTCATCTCTACCATTTTTCTAGGTTCCACATATAGGCATTAATATACAATATTTGTTTTTCTCTTTCTGGCTTACTTCACTCTGTATGACAGTCTCTAGATCCATCAACTTCTCTACAAATGACCCAGTTTCATTCCTTTTTATGGCTGAGTAATATTCCATTTTATATATTACCACATCTTTATCCATTCGTCTGTCTGCGGGCATTTATGTTGCTTCCATAACCTGGCTATTGTAAATAGTGCTGCAATGAACATTGTGGTGAATGTGTCTCTGTGATTTATGGTTTTCTCTGGGTATATGCCCAGAAGTGGGATTGCTGGATCCTATGGTAATTCTCTTTTTAGTTTTTTAAAGGAACCTCCATACTGTTCTCCATAGTGACTGTATCAATTTACATTCCCACCAATAGCGGAAGAGGGTTCCTTTTGTCCACACCCTCCCCAGAATTTGTTGTTTGTAGATTATCTGATGATGCCGATTCTAACAGGTGTGAGGTCTTACCTCATTGTAGTTTTGATTTGCATTTCTCTAATAATTAGTGATGTTGAGCAGCTTTTCATGTGCGTCTTGGCCATCTCTGTGTCTTCTTTGAAGAAACGTCTCTTTAGATCTTCTGCCCATTTTTGTATTGGGTTGTTTGTTTTATTAATATTAAGCTGCATGCGCTGTTTATATATATTGGAGATTAAACCTTTGTCCATTGATTCGTTTGTGAACGTTTTCGCCCATTCTGAGGGTTGCCTTTTTCCATTCCCTTTTTTTTTAACAAAGAAAGAAAGAAAGTAAAAGAAGCAGAACACTAATGTGCGTGAAATATGCCTCTTGAAACTGTCGTTTTGAAATATGGACGTCTTTTGAATTTTTTGGTCGATATATGACCCCAGGATTTGTTTTCAGGGCAGGTGTCATTTACAGGCCTGTAATGATTTGGAATATCCACTGACCATTAGCGCTGGCATTAAACCTGCAGTTGTGTGAAACGGCCACAAGGTGGCAGCAGTTCTCCCTTACCAAATCTGGTTACTAGGGCAGCAGAGCCTCAATGGAAGTCGTGTTCTAGATTGGAATGTAGAACGGAATGTGCCAGGAGAAAGCCCCTCAAGTTTGTCTCACTACTTCTTGTTCGTGTTTTTAATTTAATTTTTTATTTTTTATTACAGCAAGTTTGAGTACAACGTTTAGCTTGTTGTAGGTGTGCAAGAGGTGGTTCTTTTACACATATACATATGTCTGTTCTTCCTGGGATCCTTTTCCCATGTACGTTATGACAGAATGTTGAGTAGTCTTCTCTTGGTACTCCGTAGGTCTTTGGTGATTATATACGTCTACTGTGTTGTATCTGTCTGTTAACCCCAATATCGTAATGAATTCAATCCTCACACCTTTCCTTTGGTGAACCATAAGTTTGTATAATGAATCTGTGATTGCACTTCTCCGTGGAAATATCTGCCCTGGTAGCAATTTATAGGTAACACCTATAAGTGATATGATATGATATGTGTCTTTCACTTTCTGACTTACTCCAAGTCACGTGATTACCTCGAGACTCATCTACGGTGCTGCAAATGGCATTGTGTCCTTTTTCTCCTTGGCGAATATTCTGTCTTAGCGAGGTCCATTTTCTGCAATGTGATTCCCTGAGGGCTGAGGATTAGCTGACCTGGGCAGCCTGACCCTGCCGGCAAGCCCTCCCCAGGTGTGCCTGGGTTGAGGTCAATATAAACAGCACTCCAGGCAGCAATAGCCCCTGCAGCTGTGCCTTACTCCATATCCTCTGCCCCGTCAGCAGTCTCGGGGCTGTGCTGGTGGGAGGGTGTGAGGGTCCACGGCTTTGTGGGTGGCCCGGTGTGAGTGGGGCTCTGCTGGACTTTCGGCAGGAGTTGCCAGGCTGCCACCTGTAAAGAAGAGGATGTGTCACCCATAACTTCCACTGGAATATCTCTCCGGGCTGAGGTGAGGAAGGAAAAAAAGGAGTGGGGGCCGGGACAGGAGGGGTATCTCAGGCAGGGCAATAGAAAGCTTCCAGAAGAGCGCCCGTGGCCAGTACCATCCTGGCTGACCTGCAGGCACCAAGTTGGCCTGCGTGCTGTCGCTGGTGTGGCTCCACGGCCCTTCCTCTAGGCTTTCAAGCCCTTGTACATATTCAGGTGTTTCACCTGGGAAGGGTGGGAACAGTTCAGCAGCAGCTGGCCTTTGGCTCAGCTCACGTTTACTCACAGAGGCCTCGGCACGGTCTCCCAGCTTTGCAATGAGGATGCTCCTGGCGAGGGCGGGCGGGGCTGCTGGCTGTATGGGAGATGATTCCCCACCTCTGACCAATTTCAGAATTGTTTACCACTGGAGCAAGTGCCTTGGTAGTGTTTTCCTCTGTATAACTGTTAGGTTCAGTTTTTTTTTTTTCTTTTTTGGTTCAAGTTAGATTTTATTCCTCATTTATGTATTTATAGATATAAGCATGGAAATAATTCATTCGTATAAATACATCAGTGTGAATGGAAGAACTTTTTTTCTGTTTTATTTTTACATTTTATTTTTTAAAATTTTGAAATTTAATTTTAGTTATTTTTTTATACAGTAGGTTATTATTAGTTATCTATTTTATGCATAGACATGTATACAGGTCAATCCTAATCTCCCAAGTCATCCCACCACCAAAACCACATGGCTTCCCCCACTTTGTGTCCATACGTTTGTTCTCTACCTCTGTGTCTCTATTTCTGCCCTGCAAACCAGTTCATCTCTACCATTTTTCTAGGTTCCACATATAGGCATTAATATACAATATTTGTTTTTCTCTTTCTGGCTTACTTCACTCTGTATGACAGTCTCTAGATCCATCAACTTCTCTACAAATGACCCAGTTTCATTCCTTTTTATGGCTGAGTAATATTCCATTTTATATATGTACCACATCTTTATCCATTCGTCTGTCTGTGGGCATTTATGTTGCTTCCATAACCTGGCTATTGTAAATAGTGCTGCAATGAACATTGTGGTGAATGTGTCTCTGTGATTTATGGTTTTCTCTGGGTATATGCCCAGAAGTGGGATTGCTGGATCCTATGGTAATTCTCTTTTTAGTTTTTTAAAGGAACCTCCATACTGTTCTCCATAGTGACTGTATCAATTTACATTCCCACCAATAGCGGAAGAGGGTTCCTTTTGTCCACACCCTCCCCAGAATTTGTTGTTTGTAGTTTATCTGATGATGCCGATTCTAACAGGTGTGAGGTCTTACCTCATTGTAGTTTTGATTTGCATTTCTCTAATAATTAGTGATGTTGAGCAGCTTTTCATGTGCGTCTTGGCCATCTCTGTGTCTTCTTTGAAGAAACGTCTCTTTAGATCTTCTGCCCATTTTTGTATTGGGTTGTTTGTTTTATTAATATTAAGCTGCATGAGCTGTTTATATATATTGGAGATTAAACCTTTGTCCATTGATTCGTTTGTGAACGTTTTCGCCCATTCTGAGGGTTGCCTTTTTCCATTCCCGTTTTTTTTAACAAAGAAAGAAAGAAAGCAAAAGAAGCAGAACACTAATGTGCGTGAAATATGCCTCTTGAAACTGTCGTTTTGAAATATGGACGTCTTTTGAATTTTTTGGTCGATATATGACCCCAGGATTTGTTTTCAGGGCAGGTGTCATTTACAGGCCTGTAATGATTTGGAATATCCACTGACCATTAGTGCTGGCATTAAACCTGCAGTTGTGTGAAACGGCCACAAGGTGGCAGCAGTTCTCCCTTACCAAATCTGGTTACTAGGGCAGCAGAGCCTCAATGGAAGTCGTGTTCGAGATTGGAATGTAGAACGGAATGTGCCAGGAGAAAGCCCCTCAAGTTTGTCTCACTACTTCTTGTTCGTGTTTTTAATTTAATTTTTTATTTTTTATTACAGCAAGTTTGAGTACAACGTTTAGCTTGTTGTAGGTGTGCAAGAGGTGGTTCTTTTACACATATACATATGTCTGTTCTTCCTGGGATCCTTTTCCCATGTACGTTATGACAGAATGTTGAGTAGTCTTCTCTTGGTACTCCGTAGGTCTTTGGTGATTATATACGTCTACTGTGTTTGTATCTGTCTGTTAACCCCAATATCGTAATGAATTCAATCCTCACACCTTTCCTTTGGTGAAACATAAGTTTGTTTAATGAATCTGTGATTGCCCTTCTCCGTGGAAATATGTGCCCTGGTAGCAATTTATAGGTAACACCTATAAGTGATATGATATGATATGTGTCTTTCACTTTCTGACTTACTCCAAGTCACGTGATTACCTCGAGACTCATCTACGGTGCTGCAAATGGCATTGTGTCCTTTTTCTCCTTGGCGAATATTCTGTCTTAGCGAGGTCCATTTTCTGCAATGTGATTCCCTGAGGGCTGAGGATTAGCTGACCTGGGCAGCCTGACCCTGCCGGCAAGCCCTCCCCAGGTGTGCCTGGGTTGAGGTCAATATAAACAGCACTCCAGGCAGCAATAGCCCCTGCAGCTGTGCCTTACTCCATATCCTCTGCCCCGTCAGCAGTCTCGGGGCTGTGCTGGTGGGAGGGTGTGAGGGTCCACGGCTTTGTGGGTGGCCCGGTGTGAGTGGGGCTCTGCTGGACTTTCGGCAGGAGTTGCCAGGCTGCCACCTGTAAAGAAGAGGATGTGTCACCCATAACTTCCACTGGAATATCTCTCCGGGCTGAGGTGAGGAAGGAAAAAAAGGAGTGGGGGCCGGGACAGGAGGGGTATCTCAGGCAGGGCAATAGAAAGCTTCCAGAAGAGCGCCCGTGGCCAGTACCATCCTGGCTGACCTGCAGGCACCAAGTTGGCCTGCGTGCTGTCGCTGGTGTGGCTCCACGGCCCTTCCTCTAGGCTTTCAAGCCCTTGTACATATTCAGGTGTTTCACCTGGGAAGGGTGGGAACAGTTCAGCAGCAACTGGCCTTTGGCTCAGCTCACGTTTACTCACAGAGGCTTCGGCACGGTCTCCCAGCTTTGCAATGAGGATGCTCCTGGCGAGGGCGGGCGGGGCTGCTGGCTGTATGGGAGATGATTCCCCACCTCTGACCAATTTCAGAATTGTTTACCACTGGAGCAAGTGCCTTGGTAGTGTTTTCCTCTGTATAACTGTTAGGTTCAGTTTTTTTTTTTCTTTTTTGGTTCAAGTTAGATTTTATTCCTCATTTATGTATTTATAGATATAAGCATGGAAATAATTCATTCGTATAAATACATCAGTGTGAATGGAAGAACTTTTTTTCTGTTTTATTTTTACATTTTATTTTTTAAAATTTTGAAATTTAATTTTAGTTATTTTTTTAAACAGTAGGTTATTATTAGTTATCTATGTTATGCATAGACATGTATACAGGTCAATCCTAATCTCCCAACTCATCCCACCACCACCACCCCATGGCTTCCCCCACTTTGTGTCCATACGTTTGTTCTCTACCTGTGTGTCTCTATTTCTGCCCTGCAAACCAGTTCATCTCTACCATTTTTCTAGGTTCCACATATAGGCATTAATATACAATATTTGTTTTTCTCTTTCTGGCTTACTTCACTCTGTAGGACAGTCTCTAGATCCATCAACTTCTCTACAAATGACCCAGTTTCATTCCTTTTTATGGCTGAGTAATATTCCATTTTATATATGTACCACATCTTTATCCATTCGTCTGTCTGCGGGCATTTATGTTGCTTCCATAACCTGGCTATTGTAAATAGTGCTGCAATGAACATTGTGGTGAATGTGTCTCTGTGATTTATGGTTTTCTCTGGGTATATGCCCAGAAGTGGGATTGCTGGATCCTATGGTAATTCTCTTTTTAGTTTTTTAAAGGAACCTCCATACTGTTCTCCATAGTGACTGTATCAATTTACATTCCCACCAATAGCGGAAGAGGGTTCCTTTTGTCCACACCCTCCCCAGAATTTGTTGTTTGTAGATTATCTGATGATGCCGATTCTAATAGGAGTGAGGTCTTACCTCATTGTAGTTTTGATTTGCATTTCTCTAATTATTAGTGATGTTGAGCAGCTTTTCATGTGCGTCTTGGCCATCTCTGTGTCTTCTTTGAAGAAACGTCTCTTTAGATCTTCTGCCCATTTTTGTATTGGGTTGTTTGTTTTATTAATATTAAGCTGCATGTGCTGTTTATATATATTGGAGATTACACCTTTGTCCATTGATTCGTTTGTGAACGTTTTCGCCCATTCTGAGGGTTGCCTTTTTCCATTCCCGTTTTTTTTAACAAAGAAAGAAAGAAAGCAAAAGAAGCAGAACACTAATGTGCGTGAAATATGCCTCTTGAAACTGTTGTTTTGAAATATGGACGTCTTTTGAATTTTTTGGTCGATATATGACCCCAGGATTTGTTTTCAGGGCAGGTGTCATTTACAGGCCTGTAATGATTTGGAATATCCACTGACCATTAGCGCTGGCATTAAACCTGCAGTTGTGTGAAAGGGCCACAAGGTGGCAGCAGTTCTCCCTTACCAAATCTGGTTACTAGGGCAGCAGAGCCTCAATGGAAGTCGTGTTCGAGATTGGAATGTAGAACGGAATGTGCCAGGAGAAAGCCCCTCAAGTTTGTCTCACTACTTCTTGTTCGTGTTTTTAATTTAATTTTTTATTTTTTATTACAGCAAGTTTGAGTACAACGTTTAGCTTGTTGTAGGTGTGCAAGAGGTGGTTCTTTTACACATATACATATGTCTGTTCTTCCTGGGATCCTTTTCCCATGTACGTTATGACAGAATGTTGAGTAGTCTTCTCTTGGTACTCCGTAGGTCTTTGGTGATTATATACGTCTACTGTGTTTGTATATGTCTGTTAACCCCAATATCGTAATGAATTCAATCCTCACACCTTTCCTTTGGTGAACCATAAGTTTGTTTAATGAATCTGTGATTGCCCTTCTCCGTGGAAATATCTGCCCTGGTATCAATTTATAGGTAACACCTATAAGTGATATGATATGATATGTGTCTTTCACTTTCTGACTTACTCCAAATCACGTGATTACCTCGAGACTCATCTACGGTGCTGCAAATGGCATTGTGTCCTTTTTCTCCTTGGCGAATATTCTGTCTTAGCGAGGTCCATTTTCTGCAATGTGATTCCCTGAGGGCTGAGGATTAGCTGACCTGGGCAGCCTGACCCTGCCGGCAAGCCCTCCCCAGGTGTGCCTGGGTTGAGGTCAATATAAACAGCACTCCAGGCAGCAATAGCCCCTGCAGCTGTGCCTGAATCCATATTCTCTGCCCCGTCAGCAGTCTCGGGGCTGTGCTGGTGGGAGGGTGTGAGGGGCCACGGCTTTGTGGGTGGCCCGGTGTGAGTGGGGCTCTGCTGGACTTTCGGCAGGAGTTGCCAGGCTGCCACCTGTAAAGAAGAGGATGTGTCACCCATAACTTCCACTGGAATATCTCTCCGGGCTGAGGTGAGGAAGGAAAAAAAGGAGTGGGGGCCGGGACAGGAGGGGTATCTCAGGCAGGGCAATAGAAGGCTTCCAGAAGAGCGCCCGTGGCCAGTACCATCCTGGCTGACCTGCAGGCACCAAGTTGGCCTGCGTGCTGTCGCTGGTGTGGCTCCACGGCCCTTCCTCTAGGCTTTCAAGCCCTTGTACATATTCAGGTGTTTCACCTGGGAAGGGTGGGAACAGTTCAGCAGCAGCTGGCCTTTGGCTCAGCTCACGTTAACTCACAGAGGCCTCGGCACGGTCTCCCAGCTTTGCAATGAGGATGCTCCTGGCGAGGGCGGGCGGGGCTGCTGGCTGTATGGGAGATGATTCCCCACCTCTGACCAATTTCAGAATTGTTTACCACTGGAGCAAGTGCCTTGGTAGTGTTTTCCTCTGTATAACTGTTAGGTTCAGTTTTTTTTTTTTTCTTTTTTGGTTCAAGTTAGATTTTATTCCTCATTTATGTATTTATAGATATAAGCATGGAAATAATTCATTCGTATAAATACATCAGTGTGAATGGAAGAACTTTTTTTCTGTTTTATTTTTACATTTTATTTTTTAAAATTTTGAAATTTAATTTTAGTTATTTTTTTATACAGTAGGTTATTATTAGTTATCTATTTTATGCATAGACATGTATACAGGTCAATCCTAATCTCCCAACTCATCCCACCACCACCACCCCATGGCTTCCCCCACTTTGTGTCCATACGTTTGTTCTCTACCTCTGTGTCTCTATTTCTGCCCTGCAAACCAGTTCATCTCTACCATTTTTCTAGGTTCCACATATAGGCATTAATATACAATATTTGTTTTTCTCTTTCTGGCTTACTTCACTCTGTATGACAGTCTCTAGATCCATCAACTTCTCTACAAATGACCCAGTTTCATTCCTTTTTATGGCTGAGTAATATTCCATTTTATATATTACCACATCTTTATCCATTCGTCTGTCTGCGGGCATTTATGTTGCTTCCATAACCTGGCTATTGTAAATAGTGCTGCAATGAACATTGTGGTGAATGTGTCTCTGTGATTTATGGTTTTCTCTGGGTATATGCCCAGAAGTGGGATTGCTGGATCCTATGGTAATTCTCTTTTTAGTTTTTTAAAGGAACCTCCATACTGTTCTCCATAGTGACTGTATCAATTTACATTCCCACCAATAGCGGAAGAGGGTTCCTTTTGTCCACACCCTCCCCAGAATTTGTTGTTTGTAGATTATCTGATGATGCCGATTCTAACAGGTGTGAGGTCTTACCTCATTGTAGTTTTGATTTGCATTTCTCTAATAATTAGTGATGTTGAGCAGCTTTTCATGTGCGTCTTGGCCATCTCTGTGTCTTCTTTGAAGAAACGTCTCTTTAGATCTTCTGCCCATTTTTGTATTGGGTTGTTTGTTTTATTAATATTAAGCTGCATGCGCTGTTTATATATATTGGAGATTAAACCTTTGTCCATTGATTCGTTTGTGAACGTTTTCGCCCATTCTGAGGGTTGCCTTTTTCCATTCCCTTTTTTTTTAACAAAGAAAGAAAGAAAGTAAAAGAAGCAGAACACTAATGTGCGTGAAATATGCCTCTTGAAACTGTCGTTTTGAAATATGGACGTCTTTTGAATTTTTTGGTCGATATATGACCCCAGGATTTGTTTTCAGGGCAGGTGTCATTTACAGGCCTGTAATGATTTGGAATATCCACTGACCATTAGCGCTGGCATTAAACCTGCAGTTGTGTGAAACGGCCACAAGGTGGCAGCAGTTCTCCCTTACCAAATCTGGTTACTAGGGCAGCAGAGCCTCAATGGAAGTCGTGTTCTAGATTGGAATGTAGAACGGAATGTGCCAGGAGAAAGCCCCTCAAGTTTGTCTCACTACTTCTTGTTCGTGTTTTTAATTTAATTTTTTATTTTTTATTACAGCAAGTTTGAGTACAACGTTTAGCTTGTTGTAGGTGTGCAAGAGGTGGTTCTTTTACACATATACATATGTCTGTTCTTCCTGGGATCCTTTTCCCATGTACGTTATGACAGAATGTTGAGTAGTCTTCTCTTGGTACTCCGTAGGTCTTTGGTGATTATATACGTCTACTGTGTTGTATCTGTCTGTTAACCCCAATATCGTAATGAATTCAATCCTCACACCTTTCCTTTGGTGAACCATAAGTTTGTATAATGAATCTGTGATTGCACTTCTCCGTGGAAATATCTGCCCTGGTAGCAATTTATAGGTAACACCTATAAGTGATATGATATGATATGTGTCTTTCACTTTCTGACTTACTCCAAGTCACGTGATTACCTCGAGACTCATCTACGGTGCTGCAAATGGCATTGTGTCCTTTTTCTCCTTGGCGAATATTCTGTCTTAGCGAGGTCCATTTTCTGCAATGTGATTCCCTGAGGGCTGAGGATTAGCTGACCTGGGCAGCCTGACCCTGCCGGCAAGCCCTCCCCAGGTGTGCCTGGGTTGAGGTCAATATAAACAGCACTCCAGGCAGCAATAGCCCCTGCAGCTGTGCCTTACTCCATATCCTCTGCCCCGTCAGCAGTCTCGGGGCTGTGCTGGTGGGAGGGTGTGAGGGTCCACGGCTTTGTGGGTGGCCCGGTGTGAGTGGGGCTCTGCTGGACTTTCGGCAGGAGTTGCCAGGCTGCCACCTGTAAAGAAGAGGATGTGTCACCCATAACTTCCACTGGAATATCTCTCCGGGCTGAGGTGAGGAAGGAAAAAAAGGAGTGGGGGCCGGGACAGGAGGGGTATCTCAGGCAGGGCAATAGAAAGCTTCCAGAAGAGCGCCCGTGGCCAGTACCATCCTGGCTGACCTGCAGGCACCAAGTTGGCCTGCGTGCTGTCGCTGGTGTGGCTCCACGGCCCTTCCTCTAGGCTTTCAAGCCCTTGTACATATTCAGGTGTTTCACCTGGGAAGGGTGGGAACAGTTCAGCAGCAGCTGGCCTTTGGCTCAGCTCACGTTTACTCACAGAGGCCTCGGCACGGTCTCCCAGCTTTGCAATGAGGATGCTCCTGGCGAGGGCGGGCGGGGCTGCTGGCTGTATGGGAGATGATTCCCCACCTCTGACCAATTTCAGAATTGTTTACCACTGGAGCAAGTGCCTTGGTAGTGTTTTCCTCTGTATAACTGTTAGGTTCAGTTTTTTTTTTTTCTTTTTTGGTTCAAGTTAGATTTTATTCCTCATTTATGTATTTATAGATATAAGCATGGAAATAATTCATTCGTATAAATACATCAGTGTGAATGGAAGAACTTTTTTTCTGTTTTATTTTTACATTTTATTTTTTAAAATTTTGAAATTTAATTTTAGTTATTTTTTTATACAGTAGGTTATTATTAGTTATCTATTTTATGCATAGACATGTATACAGGTCAATCCTAATCTCCCAAGTCATCCCACCACCAAAACCACATGGCTTCCCCCACTTTGTGTCCATACGTTTGTTCTCTACCTCTGTGTCTCTATTTCTGCCCTGCAAACCAGTTCATCTCTACCATTTTTCTAGGTTCCACATATAGGCATTAATATACAATATTTGTTTTTCTCTTTCTGGCTTACTTCACTCTGTATGACAGTCTCTAGATCCATCAACTTCTCTACAAATGACCCAGTTTCATTCCTTTTTATGGCTGAGTAATATTCCATTTTATATATGTACCACATCTTTATCCATTCGTCTGTCTGTGGGCATTTATGTTGCTTCCATAACCTGGCTATTGTAAATAGTGCTGCAATGAACATTGTGGTGAATGTGTCTCTGTGATTTATGGTTTTCTCTGGGTATATGCCCAGAAGTGGGATTGCTGGATCCTATGGTAATTCTCTTTTTAGTTTTTTAAAGGAACCTCCATACTGTTCTCCATAGTGACTGTATCAATTTACATTCCCACCAATAGCGGAAGAGGGTTCCTTTTGTCCACACCCTCCCCAGAATTTGTTGTTTGTAGTTTATCTGATGATGCCGATTCTAACAGGTGTGAGGTCTTACCTCATTGTAGTTTTGATTTGCATTTCTCTAATAATTAGTGATGTTGAGCAGCTTTTCATGTGCGTCTTGGCCATCTCTGTGTCTTCTTTGAAGAAACGTCTCTTTAGATCTTCTGCCCATTTTTGTATTGGGTTGTTTGTTTTATTAATATTAAGCTGCATGAGCTGTTTATATATATTGGAGATTAAACCTTTGTCCATTGATTCGTTTGTGAACGTTTTCGCCCATTCTGAGGGTTGCCTTTTTCCATTCCCGTTTTTTTTAACAAAGAAAGAAAGAAAGCAAAAGAAGCAGAACACTAATGTGCGTGAAATATGCCTCTTGAAACTGTCGTTTTGAAATATGGACGTCTTTTGAATTTTTTGGTCGATATATGACCCCAGGATTTGTTTTCAGGGCAGGTGTCATTTACAGGCCTGTAATGATTTGGAATATCCACTGACCATTAGTGCTGGCATTAAACCTGCAGTTGTGTGAAACGGCCACAAGGTGGCAGCAGTTCTCCCTTACCAAATCTGGTTACTAGGGCAGCAGAGCCTCAATGGAAGTCGTGTTCGAGATTGGAATGTAGAACGGAATGTGCCAGGAGAAAGCCCCTCAAGTTTGTCTCACTACTTCTTGTTCGTGTTTTTAATTTAATTTTTTATTTTTTATTACAGCAAGTTTGAGTACAACGTTTAGCTTGTTGTAGGTGTGCAAGAGGTGGTTCTTTTACACATATACATATGTCTGTTCTTCCTGGGATCCTTTTCCCATGTACGTTATGACAGAATGTTGAGTAGTCTTCTCTTGGTACTCCGTAGGTCTTTGGTGATTATATACGTCTACTGTGTTTGTATCTGTCTGTTAACCCCAATATCGTAATGAATTCAATCCTCACACCTTTCCTTTGGTGAAACATAAGTTTGTTTAATGAATCTGTGATTGCCCTTCTCCGTGGAAATATGTGCCCTGGTAGCAATTTATAGGTAACACCTATAAGTGATATGATATGATATGTGTCTTTCACTTTCTGACTTACTCCAAGTCACGTGATTACCTCGAGACTCATCTACGGTGCTGCAAATGGCATTGTGTCCTTTTTCTCCTTGGCGAATATTCTGTCTTAGCGAGGTCCATTTTCTGCAATGTGATTCCCTGAGGGCTGAGGATTAGCTGACCTGGGCAGCCTGACCCTGCCGGCAAGCCCTCCCCAGGTGTGCCTGGGTTGAGGTCAATATAAACAGCACTCCAGGCAGCAATAGCCCCTGCAGCTGTGCCTTACTCCATATCCTCTGCCCCGTCAGCAGTCTCGGGGCTGTGCTGGTGGGAGGGTGTGAGGGTCCACGGCTTTGTGGGTGGCCCGGTGTGAGTGGGGCTCTGCTGGACTTTCGGCAGGAGTTGCCAGGCTGCCACCTGTAAAGAAGAGGATGTGTCACCCATAACTTCCACTGGAATATCTCTCCGGGCTGAGGTGAGGAAGGAAAAAAAGGAGTGGGGGCCGGGACAGGAGGGGTATCTCAGGCAGGGCAATAGAAAGCTTCCAGAAGAGCGCCCGTGGCCAGTACCATCCTGGCTGACCTGCAGGCACCAAGTTGGCCTGCGTGCTGTCGCTGGTGTGGCTCCACGGCCCTTCCTCTAGGCTTTCAAGCCCTTGTACATATTCAGGTGTTTCACCTGGGAAGGGTGGGAACAGTTCAGCAGCAACTGGCCTTTGGCTCAGCTCACGTTTACTCACAGAGGCTTCGGCACGGTCTCCCAGCTTTGCAATGAGGATGCTCCTGGCGAGGGCGGGCGGGGCTGCTGGCTGTATGGGAGATGATTCCCCACCTCTGACCAATTTCAGAATTGTTTACCACTGGAGCAAGTGCCTTGGTAGTGTTTTCCTCTGTATAACTGTTAGGTTCAGTTTTTTTTTTTCTTTTTTGGTTCAAGTTAGATTTTATTCCTCATTTATGTATTTATAGATATAAGCATGGAAATAATTCATTCGTATAAATACATCAGTGTGAATGGAAGAACTTTTTTTCTGTTTTATTTTTACATTTTATTTTTTAAAATTTTGAAATTTAATTTTAGTTATTTTTTTAAACAGTAGGTTATTATTAGTTATCTATGTTATGCATAGACATGTATACAGGTCAATCCTAATCTCCCAACTCATCCCACCACCACCACCCCATGGCTTCCCCCACTTTGTGTCCATACGTTTGTTCTCTACCTGTGTGTCTCTATTTCTGCCCTGCAAACCAGTTCATCTCTACCATTTTTCTAGGTTCCACATATAGGCATTAATATACAATATTTGTTTTTCTCTTTCTGGCTTACTTCACTCTGTAGGACAGTCTCTAGATCCATCAACTTCTCTACAAATGACCCAGTTTCATTCCTTTTTATGGCTGAGTAATATTCCATTTTATATATGTACCACATCTTTATCCATTCGTCTGTCTGCGGGCATTTATGTTGCTTCCATAACCTGGCTATTGTAAATAGTGCTGCAATGAACATTGTGGTGAATGTGTCTCTGTGATTTATGGTTTTCTCTGGGTATATGCCCAGAAGTGGGATTGCTGGATCCTATGGTAATTCTCTTTTTAGTTTTTTAAAGGAACCTCCATACTGTTCTCCATAGTGACTGTATCAATTTACATTCCCACCAATAGCGGAAGAGGGTTCCTTTTGTCCACACCCTCCCCAGAATTTGTTGTTTGTAGATTATCTGATGATGCCGATTCTAATAGGAGTGAGGTCTTACCTCATTGTAGTTTTGATTTGCATTTCTCTAATTATTAGTGATGTTGAGCAGCTTTTCATGTGCGTCTTGGCCATCTCTGTGTCTTCTTTGAAGAAACGTCTCTTTAGATCTTCTGCCCATTTTTGTATTGGGTTGTTTGTTTTATTAATATTAAGCTGCATGTGCTGTTTATATATATTGGAGATTACACCTTTGTCCATTGATTCGTTTGTGAACGTTTTCGCCCATTCTGAGGGTTGCCTTTTTCCATTCCCGTTTTTTTTAACAAAGAAAGAAAGAAAGCAAAAGAAGCAGAACACTAATGTGCGTGAAATATGCCTCTTGAAACTGTTGTTTTGAAATATGGACGTCTTTTGAATTTTTTGGTCGATATATGACCCCAGGATTTGTTTTCAGGGCAGGTGTCATTTACAGGCCTGTAATGATTTGGAATATCCACTGACCATTAGCGCTGGCATTAAACCTGCAGTTGTGTGAAAGGGCCACAAGGTGGCAGCAGTTCTCCCTTACCAAATCTGGTTACTAGGGCAGCAGAGCCTCAATGGAAGTCGTGTTCGAGATTGGAATGTAGAACGGAATGTGCCAGGAGAAAGCCCCTCAAGTTTGTCTCACTACTTCTTGTTCGTGTTTTTAATTTAATTTTTTATTTTTTATTACAGCAAGTTTGAGTACAACGTTTAGCTTGTTGTAGGTGTGCAAGAGGTGGTTCTTTTACACATATACATATGTCTGTTCTTCCTGGGATCCTTTTCCCATGTACGTTATGACAGAATGTTGAGTAGTCTTCTCTTGGTACTCCGTAGGTCTTTGGTGATTATATACGTCTACTGTGTTTGTATATGTCTGTTAACCCCAATATCGTAATGAATTCAATCCTCACACCTTTCCTTTGGTGAACCATAAGTTTGTTTAATGAATCTGTGATTGCCCTTCTCCGTGGAAATATCTGCCCTGGTATCAATTTATAGGTAACACCTATAAGTGATATGATATGATATGTGTCTTTCACTTTCTGACTTACTCCAAATCACGTGATTACCTCTAGACTCATCTACGGTGCTGCAAATGGCATTGTGTGCTTCTTTTCCTTGGCGAATATTCTGTCTTAGCGAGGTCCATTTTCTGAAATGTGATTCCCTGAGGGCTGAGGATTAGCTGACCTGGGCAGCCTGACCCTGCCGGCAAGCCCTCCCCAGGTGTGCCTGGGTTGAGGTCAATATAAACAGAACTCCAGGCAGCAATAGCCCCTGCAGCTGTGCCTGACTCCATATTCTCTGCCCCGTCAGCAGTCTCGGGGCTGTGCTGGTGGGAGGGTGGGAGGGTCCACGGCTTTGTGGGTGGCCCGGTGTGAGTGGGGCTCTGCTGGACTTTCTGCAGGAGTTGCCAGGCTGCCACCTGTAAAGAAGAGGATGTGTCACCCATAACTTCCACTGGAATATCTCTCCGGGCTGAGGTGAGGAAGGAAAAAAAGGAGTGGGGGCCGGGACAGGAGGGGTATCTCAGGCAGGGCAATGGAAAGCTTCCAGAAGAGCGCCCGTGGCCAGGACCATCCTGGCTGACCTGCAGGCACCAAGGTGGCCTGCGTGCTGTCGCTGGTGTGGCTCCACGGCCCTTCCTCTAGGCTTTCAAGCCCTTGTACATATTCAGGTGTTTCACCTGGGAAGGGTGGGAACAGTTCAGCAGCAGCTGGCCTGGGGCTCAGCTCACGTTTACTCACAGAGGCCTCGGCACGGTCCCCCAGCTTTGCAATAAGGACGCTCCTTGCGTGGGCGGGCGGGGCTGCTGGCTCTATGGGAGATGATTCCCCACCTCTGACCAATTTCAGAATTGTTTACCACTGGAGCAAGTGCCTTGGTAGTGTTTTCCTCTTTATAACTGTTAGGTTCAGTTTTTTTTTTCTTTTTTGGTTCAAGTTAGATTTCATTCCTCTTTTATGTATTTATGGATATAAGCATGGAAATAATTCATTCTTATAAATACATCAGTGTGAATGGAAGAACATTTTTTCTGTTTTATTTTTACATTTTATTTTTAAAATTTTTGACATTCAATTTTATTTATTTTTTTTATACAGTAGGTTATTATTAGTTATCTATTTTATGCATAGACATGTATACAGGTCAATCCCAATCTCCCAACTCATCCCACCACCACCACCCCATGGCTTCCCCCACTTTGTGTCCATACGTTTGTTCTCTACCTCTGTGTCTCTATTTCTGCCCTGCAAACCAGTTCATCTGTAGCATTTTTCTAGGTTCCACATATAGGCATTAATATACAATATTTGTTTTTCTCTTTCTGACTTACTTCACTCTGTATGACAGTCTCTAGATCCATCAACTTCTCTACAAATGACCCAGTTTCATTCCTTTTTATGGCTGAGTAATATTCCATTTTATATATGTACCACATCTTTATCCATTCGTCTGTCTGTGGGCATTTAGGTTGCTTCCATTACCTGGCTATTGTAAATAGTGCTGCAATGAACATTGTGGTGAATGTGTCTCTGTGATTTATGGTTTTCTCTGGGTATATGCCCAGAAGTGGGATTGCTGGATCCTATGGTAATTCTCTTTTTAGTTTTTTAAAGGAACCTCCATACTGTTCTCCATAGTGACTGTATCAATTTACATTCCCACCAATAGCGGAAGAGGGTTCCTTTTGTCCACACCCTCCCCAGAATTTGTTGTTTGTAGTTTATCTGATGATGCCGATTCTAACAGGTGTGAGGTCTTACCTCATTGTAGTTTTGATTTGCATTTCTCTTATAATTAGTGATGTTGAGCAGCTTTTCATGTGCGTCTTGGCCATCTCTGTGTCTTCTTTGAAGAAACGTCTATTTAGATCTTCTGCCCATTTTTGTATTGGGTTGTTTGTTTTATTAATATTAAGCTGCATGAGCTGTTTATATATATTGGAGATTAAACCTTTGTCCATTGATTCGTTTGTGAACGTTTTCGCCCATTCTGAGGGTTGCCTTTTTCCATTCCCGTCTTTTTAACAAAGAAAGAAAGAAAGCAAAAAATCAGAACACTAATGTGCGTGAAATATGCCTCTTGAAACTGTCGTTTTGAAATATGGACGTCTTTTGAATTTTTTGGTCGATATATGACCCCAGGATTTGTTTTCAGGGCAGGTGTCATTTACAGGCCTGTAATGATTTGGAATATCCACTGACCATTAGCGCTGGGATTAAAGCTGCTGTTGTGTGAAACGGCCACAGGGTGGCAGCAGTTCTCCCTTACCAAATCTGGTTACTAGGGCAGCAGAGCCTCAATGGAAGTCGCGTTCTAGACTGGAATGTAGAACGGAATGTGCCAGGAGAAAGCCCCTCAAGTTTGTCTCACTACTTCTTCTTCGTGTTTTTAATTTAATTTTTTATTTTTTATTACAGCAAGTTTGAGTACAAAGTTTAGCTTGTTGTAGGTGTGCAAGAGGTGGTTCTTTTACACATATACATATGTCTGTTCTTCCTGGGATCCTTTTCCCATGTTCGTTATGACAGAATGTTGAGTAGTCTTCTCTTGGTACTCCGTAGGTCTTTGGTGATTATATACGTCTACTGTGTTTGTATATGTCTGTTAACCCCAATATCGTAATGAATTCAATCCTCACACCTTTCCTTTGGTGAACCATAAGTTTGTTTAATGAATCTGTGATTACCCTTCTCCGTGGAAATATCTGCCCTGGTATCAATTTATAGGTAACAACTATAAGTGATATGATATGATATGTGTCTTTCACTTTCTGACTTACTCCAAGTCACGTGATTACCTCTAGACTCATCTACGGTGCTGCAAATGGCATTGTGTGCTTCTTTTCCTTGGCGAATATTCTGTCTTAGCGAGGTCCATTTTCTGAAATGTGATTCCCTGAGGGCTGAGGATTAGCTGACCTGGGCAGCCTGACCCTGCCGGCAAGCCCTCCCCAGGTGTGCCTGGGTTGAGGTCAATATAAACAGCACTCCAGGCAGCAATAGCCCCTGCAGCTGTGCCTGACTCCATATTCTCTGCCCCGTCAGCAGTCTCGGGGCTGTGCTGGTGGGAGGGTGTGAGGGTCCACGTCTTTGTGGGTGGCCCGGTGTGAGTGGGGCTCTGCTGGACTTTCTGCAGGAGTTGCCAGGCTGCCACCTGTAAAGAAGAGGATGTGTCACCCATAACTTCCACTGGAATATCTCTCCGGGCTGAGGTGAGGAAGGAATAAAACGAGTGGGGGCCGGGACAGGAGGGGTATCTCAGGCAGGGCAATGGAAAGCTTCCAGAAGAGTGCCCGTGGCCAGGACCATCCTGGCTGACCTGCAGGCACCAAGGTGGCCTGCGTGCTGTCGCTGGTGTGGCTCCACGGCCCTTCCTCTAGGCTTTCAAGCCCTTGTACATATTCAGGTGTTTCAGCTGGGAAGGGTGGGAACAGTTCAGCAGCAGCTGGCCTGTGGCTCAGCTCACGTTTACTCACAGAGGCCTCGGCACGGTCCCCCAGCTTTGCAATAAGGACGCTCCTTGCGTGGGCGGGCGGGGCTGCTGGCTCTATGGGAGATGATTCCCCACCTCTGACCAATTTCAGAATTGTTTACCACTGGAGCAAGTGCCTTGGTAGTGTTTTCCTCTTTATAACTGTTAGGTTCAGTTTTTTTTTTTTTGGTTCAAGTTAGATTTCATTCCTCTTTTATGTATTTATGGATATAAGCATGGAAATAATTCATTCTTATAAATACATCAGTGTGAATGAAAGAACATTTTTTCTGTTTTATTTAACATTTTATTTTTAAAATTTTTGACATTCAATTTTATTTATTTTTTTTATACAGTAGGTTATTATTAGTTATCTATTTTATGCATAGACATGTATACAGGTCAATCCCAATCTCCCAACTCATCCCACCACCACCACCCCATGGCTTCCCCCACTTTGTGTCCATACGTTTGTTCTCTACCTCTGTGTCTCTATTTCTGCCCTGCAAACCAGTTCATCTGTAGCATTTTTCTAGGTTCCACATATAGGCATTAATATACAATATTTGTTTTTCTCTTTCTGACTTACTTCACTCTGTATGACAGTCTCTAGATCCATCAACTTCTCTACAAATGACCCAGTTTCATTCCTTTTTATGGCTGAGTAATATTCCATTTTATATATGTACCACATCTTTATCCATTCGTCTGTCTGTGGGCATTTAGGTTGCTTCCATTACCTGGCTATTGTAAATAGTGCTGCAATGAACATTGTGGTGAATGTGTCTCTGTGATTTATGGTTTTCTCTGGGTAAATGCCCAGAAGTGGGATTGCTGGATCCTATGGTAATTCTCTTTTTAGTTTTTTAAAGGAACCTCCATACTGTTCTCCATAGTGACTGTATCAATTTACATTCCCACCAATAGCGGAAGAGGGTTCCTTTTGTCCACACCCTCCCCAGAATTTGTTGTTTGTAGATTATCTGATGATGCCGATTCTAACAGGTGTGAGGTCTTACCTCATTGTAGTTTTGATTTACATTTCTCTAATAATTAGTGATGTTGAGCAGCTTTTCATGTGCGTCTTGGCCATCTCTGTGTCTTCTTTGAAGAAACGTCTATTTAGATCTTCTGCCCATTTTTGTATTGGGTTGTTTGTTTTATTAATATTAAGCTGCATGAGCTGTTTATATATATTGGAGATTAAACCTTTGTCCATTGATTCGTTTGTGAACGTTTTCGCCCATTCTGAGGGTTGCCTTTTTCCATTCCCGTTTTTTAACAAAGAAAGAAAGAAAGCAAAAGTATCAGAACACTAATGTGCGTGAAATATGCCTCTTGAAACTGTCGTTTTGAAATATGGACATCTTTTGAATTTTTCGGTCGATATATGACACCAGGATTTGTTTTCAGGGCAGGTGTCATTTACAGGCCTGTACTGATTTGGAATATCCACTGACCATTAGCGCTGGGATTAAAGCTGCTGTTGTGTGAAACGGCCACAAGGTGGCAGCAGTTCTCCCTTACCAAATCTGGTTACTAGGGCAGCAGAGCCTCAATGGAAGTCGCGTTCTAGTTTGGAATTTAGAACGGAATGTGCCAGGAGAAAGCCCCTCAAGTTTGTCTCAATACTTCTTGTTCATGTTTTTAATTTATTTTTTTATTTTTTATTACAGCAAGTTTGAGAACAACGTTTAGCTTGTGGTAGGTGTGTAAGAGGTGGTTCTTTTACACATATACATATGTCTGTTCTTCCTGGGATCCTTTTCCCATGTTCGTTATGACAGAATGTTGAGTAGTCTTCTCTTGGTACTCCGTACGTCTTTGGTGATTATATACGTCTACTGTGTTTGTATATGTCTGTTAACCCCAATATCGTAATGAATTCAATCCTCACACCTTTCCTTTGGTGAACCATAAGTTTGTTTAATGAATCTGTGATTGCCCTTCTCCGTGGAAATATCTGCCCTGGTATCAATTTATAGGTAACACCTATAAGTGATATGATATGATATGTGTCTTTCACTTTCTGACTTACTCCAAGTCACGTGATTACCTCTAGACTCATCTACGGTGCTGCAAATGGCATTGTGTCCTTCTTTTCCTTGGCGAATATTCTGTCTTAGCGAGGTCCATTTTCTGCAATGTGATTCCCTGAGGGCTGAGGATTAGCTGACCTGGGCAGCCTGACCCTGCCGGCAAGCCCTCCCCAGGTGTGCCTGGGTTGAGGTCAATATAAACAGAACTCCAGGCAGCAATAGGCCCTGCAGCTGTGCCTGACTCCATATTCTCTGCCCCGTCAGCAGTCTCGGGGCTGTGCTGGTGGGAGGGTGGGAGGGTCCACGGCTTTGTGGGTGGCCCGGTGTGAGTGGGGCTCTGCTGGACTTTCTGCAGGAGTTGCCAGGCTGCCACCTGTAAAGAAGAGGATGTGTCACCCATAACTTCCACTGGAATATCTCTCCGGGCTGAGGTGAGGAAGGAAAAAAAGGAGTGGGGGCCGGGACAGGAGGGGTATCTCAGGCAGGGCAATGGAAAGCTTCCAGAAGAGCGCCCGTGGCCAGGACCATCCTGGCTGACCTGCAGGCACCAAGGTGGCCTGCGTGCTGTCGCTGGTGTGGCTCCACGGCCCTTCCTCTAGGCTTTCAAGCCCTTGTACATATTCAGGTGTTTCACCTGGGAAGGGTGGGAACAGTTCAGCAGCAGCTGGCCTGGGGCTCAGCTCACGTTTACTCACAGAGGCCTCGGCACGGTCCCCCAGCTTTGCAATAAGGACGCTCCTTGCGTGGGCGGGCGGGGCTGCTGGCTCTATGGGAGATGATTCCCCACCTCTGACCAATTTCAGAATTGTTTACCACTGGAGCAAGTGCCTTGGTAGTGTTTTCCTCTGTATAACTGTTAGGTTCAGTTTTTTTTTTCTTTTTTGGTTCAAGTTAGATTTCATTCCTCTTTTATGTATTTATGGATATAAGCATGGAAATAATTCATTCTTATAAATACATCAGTGTGAATGGAAGAACATTTTCTCTGTTTTATTTTTACATTTTATTTTTAAAATTTTTGACATTCAATTTTATTTATTTTTTTTATACAGTAGGTTATTATTAGTTATCTATTTTATGCATAGACATGTATACACGTCAATCCCAATCTCCCAACTCATCCCACCACCACCACCCCATGGCTTCCCCCACTTTGTGTCCATACGTTTGTTCTCTACCTCTGTGTCTCTATCTCTGCCCTGCAAACCAGTTCATCTGTAGCATTTTTCTAGGTTCCACATATAGGCATTAATATACAATATTTGTTTTTCTCTTTCTGACTTACTTCACTCTGTATGACAGTCTCTAGATCCGTCAACTTCTCTACAAATGACCCAGTTTCATTCCTTTTTATGGCTGAGTAATATTCCATTTTATATATGTACCACATCTTTATCCATTCGTCTGTCTGTGGGCATTTAGGTTGCTTCCATTACCTGGCTATTGTAAATAGTGCTGCAATGAACATTGTGGTGAATGTGTCTCTGTGATTTATGGTTTGCTCTGGGTAAATGCCCAGAAGTGGGATTGCTGGATCCTATGGTAATTCTCTTTTTAGTTTTTTAAAGGAACCTCCATACTGTTCTCCATAGTGACTGTATCAATTTACATTCCCACCAATAGCGGAAGAGGGTTCCTTTTGTCCACACCCTCCCCAGAATTTGTTGTTTGTAGATTATCTGATGATGCCGATTCTAACAGGTGTGAGGTCTTACCTCATTGTAGTTTTGATTTGCATTTCTCTAATAATTAGTGATGTTGAGCAGCTTTTCATGTGCGTCTTGGCCATCTCTGTGTCTTCTTTGAAGAAACGTCTATTTAGATCTTCTGCCCATTTTTGTATTGGGTTGTTTGTTTTATTCATATTAAGGTGCATGAGCTGTTTATATATATTGGAGATTAAACCTTTGTCCATTGATTCGTTTGTGAACGTTTTCGCCCATTCTGAGGGTTGCCTTTTTCCATTCCCGTCTTTTTAACAAAGAAAGAAAGAAAGCAAAAGAATCAGAACACTAATGTGCGTGAAATATGCCTCTTGAAACTGTCGTTTTGAAATATGGACGTCTTTTGAATTTTTTGGTCGATATATGACCCCAGGATTTGTTTTCAGGGCAGGTGTCATTTACAGGCCTGTAATGATTTGGAATATCCACTGACCATTAGCGCTGGGATTAAAGCTGCTGTTGTGTGAAACGGCCACAGGGTGGCAGCAGTTCTCCCTTACCAAATCTGGTTACTAGGGCAGCAGAGCCTCAATGGAAGTCGCGTTCTAGACTGGAATGTAGAACGGAATGTGCCAGGAGAAAGCCCCTCAAGTTTGTCTCACTACTTCTTCTTCGTGTTTTTAATTTAATTTTTTATTTTTTATTACAGCAAGTTTGAGTACAACGTTTAGCATGTTGTAGGTGTGCAAGAGGTGGTTCTTTTACACATATACATATGTCTGTTCTTCCTGGGATCCTTTTCCCATGTTCGTTATGACAGAATGTTGAGTAGTCTTCTCTTGGTACTCCGTAGGTCTTTGGTGATTATATACGTCTACTGTGTTTGTATATGTCTGTTAACCCCAATATCGTAATGAATTCAATCCTCACACCTTTCCTTTGGTGAACCATAAGTTTGTTTAATGAATCTGTGATTGCCCTTCTCCGTGGAAATATCTGCCCTGGTATCAATTTATAGGTAACACCTATAAGTGATATGATATGATATGTGTCTTTCACTTTCTGACTTACTCCAAGTCACGTGATTACCTCTAGACTCATCTACGGTGCTGCAAATGGCATTGTGTGCTTCTTTTCCTTGGCGAATATTCTGT